>NW_023994949.1:0-175912 GCF_015586225.1 Lucilia sericata
AAAATTCAGTTTCTTTGTCGAAGTCCGGTCAGGCCTCGTTGAAGACGATTTGATCAATCTCCATGACGATCTTATCGACTTCGACGACGGCCTTACCGACCTCGACTGAAGGTCTCCAAACACTTCCTAAATTGTCATATTTTAGGGAGTGTTGCGAGCAAGCCAGGCTCGGCACCGAAGAAGATCGGGTGCTATTATTAAAAAATATATACGAACCCGAACGACTCCCGGTCTTCAGTGTTTTTAAAAAATAAATAAAAAAAATAATAAAAATAATAAAACGCACTCCCGTGCTCTCATTGTTAAAAAAATATAAAAACAAAAAAAGTGTTTTCAATCCCCACCAACCAACACGTAAGTAGAAATAAAATTCTCGATTTTATTTGTGTGCACTGTTCAATTCTGTTATTGAACAACTTTGTTAATTTAACAAAGTAAAAACAAAAGCAACAAATCTCCAAAATAAGAGTTGGAAATTGTTTATGGTCCACAGTGAAAGTGCTAAATTAATTGAAAATTTATATAAATAATAAGTATAGTCGCAAGAATTCCCATTCTTCACATACATAATTATTTTTTATATAAAGTTCATTCTATTTAGTGCAAGAACTAGTGATTGTTATTGTTTTGTTTCCATCAAAACATTGTTGAATATTGCACATACATACATACTTACTAAGATTTACAATATTATTATTTAAAAATATTAAAGTAAATTTGGTGGTGGTTTTTTTGTTTATTTTATCTCTTAAAATAACAAAATATATTCTCTTTTTTTATACGCTATACCGTAGCTATAACAAAAGAAAGTAAAAAACAAAGAGACAAAATAAACATATATACAAACATACATTACATATATAAATTATTGTGTTTGTTGTAATTTGTGTGTTCCCTACACATTGTGAGTCGGTCTGATTAGTTCAATACTAATTATAACATCGACTTAAATTTTTAATTAAATTTCGAGTAAAATCTTTTTGGAAAAATATTTTCGCGAATTAGCGGTCACCCTACGCTGTTAGATCCGGCATATTAGGTACAATATAGGACCTGTAAACGGAACTATTTTGTAATATTTTTTCAATTAAAATTAATTATAGGACTTGTATACGGAATTTTTTTCTCAGTATTTTTCAATCAACGGTCAAATTAGATAATATTAGTGCAGATCACTTACTGTTCTATTCATTGATTTTTTCGATATTAGTTTTCCTCATTCTTCCATTACCTGATGTCTATTTATTAAAAATTCTTCCATTTCTGCCCAGGAAGGTAAACGAGTTGGAGAACTCAACGATTGCTCCCAAAGAGCTAATGTTTCATCATGTAATTTTGTGGAACACAAATATATTAGGATTGGATCCCATTGATCGGTTCGTATACCATGAGCCTTTAAAATTGATAAACAATCGCTAATAGTAGTTTGAATCCTGTTCGCAATTTCAGCCTTTGCTTCTGGTATATTAAATAGAATCTTCAACTGATTATCTACTAAAATGCGCTTGTTCTCGTATCGCGCCCTTAACGCGTCCCACGCCAGTAAATAATTCTGATCTGAAAGCGGATATTTAGCTACAATACTACCTGCTTCGCCCTTTGTTTTATTCCTTAGATGATATAACTTTTGAGCCTGTGTCAATCGAGGGTGATTACCATAAATGGCGGTAAACTTATCGCGGAATGATGGCCATTCCTCATAACCCCCAAGGAGGAACCTTTATACAAATCTCCGAATCATTAAATGTGGCATTAATGGGATACATATTCGAAGTATTGAACAAAGTAGAGTTAGTCGGTTGATCGGGCCTTAGACCTTGATTAATAGAAGCTCTGTGCATCTTCAATTGGTCCATCATATTAGCCTTGGTACGTTGATATTCGTCCTTAACCGACCCAAATCTTACTTTTGCCGTGCATTTTTCGCTCTCAGGAATAATATTCTCATTAGTTAAAATTAAATCCTCAAAGGCTTTTCGAACTGATTGCCAGTCCTCTTCAAGGGACTGCAATTTCGTCTCGAGAAGTGACTCGGTTAAATTTTCCAATGGAGTTATATCAAACTTGGAACAAGATCCAACTAAATTATCGCATTCTAAAGCGAACTTAGCACATAATGTGGAGCCCATTATTGAAAAAGTTCAAAAAATTGTTTAAAATGGAAAATTCAGAAGTCAAAACCCAGCTTATGTCCCATATCATAATCAGGGTAGAAATTATAATATCTCTTCACAGCAGAATAAAGCTAGTTATGAAAACCCGAACAAAGAAGCTCAATCGAAGAATGATGATATGCTTTGCAAATTGTGTAATAAAACACATATCATTCGAAATTGTCCTAAATTTCAAAACTTTTCAGTAAAACAGAGAATTGACTATGTAGAAAAGAACAAAATTTGTAGTAATTGTTTGTCTTCAGCTCACACAAATACAAATTGTCAAAGCGTTTTTACATGTGTCCAGTGTAAGAACAAGCACCACAGCTTACTTCATTTGGATAATTATTCCAATAACAAGAAGAATAAAGCAAATAAAAACAAAACGTCCAATACGTTTCATGCTGATCCCTCTCAGCAACCGGAGGACACAATAAATCGCCAACCACCATGTAGCTCAATGTCTACAGTACACAAGACAAACACACAAACAAACTTTTCTGTCAATGATTATGACATTTTTTTTAAGTATTTACAGTTAGAGCTCTAATAGATTCGGGATCAAAACGATCATTTTTAACTAAAAAAATATCAAAAAGGCTTGGTTTAATAACTCAAAATGCAAATTTTGAAATTTGTGGATTAGGGGGTACAGTGGTAGCAAATTCAAGCAAAATATCTACCATTACTATGTGTAGAAAAAACCACGAGTTCTCACTCAGTACCCAAGTTATAATAGTTCCAAATTTAACCAAATTTATGCCAAGCTTTACGATTTCAAACGCTGATCTCTCAGAAATAAAACATATAAAATTAGCCGATTCTAATTTCTTGGTATCTTCACAAATAGACATGCTAATCGGCAGTGATATAATTCCATACATCATTCCAGATGGAATACAAAAGAATATCTTAGGCAATCTCCTTGCTCAAAATTCCATCTATGGATGGTATATTTATGGCCCAATGAAATTACATAGCGTTTCTCTAACTGCTAATATTTAAAATAAGGAAGAAAATGATAAAATAAGCTCAATGCTTAGACTATTTTGGGAAACAGAAGAAATTCCAAAATCGAAAGTTCTATCAGAAACAGATCTCTACTGTGAAGAACTTTATAAAAAGACAACATATCGCAGAAGTGATGGTAGATATGTTGTAAAACTTCCTTTTAAACAAGAATTTCCAGAAAACTTGTATTTGCAATCTTCCAGATTCGCAGCAAAAAGTCAATATATTCATCTAGAGGCAAAATTACGAAAACAAATAGATCTTCAACAGATTTATAATGATGTTTTAGAAGAATATATAACATATGAGGTCATATGAGGAAAACAAATTCTTCCGAAATTTGTAAAGATGGAAAGTATTTTTCATATTATTTACCACATCATGCTGTATTTAGACCGGAAAGCACTTCTACAAAAGTTAGAGTAGTCTTTAATGGTTCTCGCAAAACGAAAAGCTCATTTTCGTTGAATGATGTATTGCATATTGGTCCAACGTTGAAATCTGACTTAATGTCAGTTATTTTAAATTGGCGTATATATAGATACGTTTTCAATGGAGATATCGAAAAAATGTATCGCCAAATATTAGTAACGGAAGCAGATTGTCCGTTTCAGAGAATTTTGTATAGAACAAAAACTTCAAGCAATATTGAAGATTACGAGCAGTTAATAGCCACTTTCGGAGTGAATTGTGCACCGTATTTAGCTATACGAACGTTGCTGCAGTTAGCAACAGATGTAGAGAGACAGTCTCCTTTGTCATCTCACATATTAAGACATGAAACATATGTCGATGATATTTTAGCTGGTGGACATACTTTGGTTTCAGCCCTAGAAGCGCAAAGTCAATTAATAAAGTCTTTAAAATCAGCTGGATATCCACTTAAAAAAATTACGGCAAATAATAGCAAATTATTAGAAAATATTCCAACTGATGATATTTTAAGTGCAGATTTCATAAAACTTTACGATTCGAGCTCTACGAAAACGTTAGGTATTCAGTGTAATGCATACAGTGATTCCTTCATTTATAAAGTCGAAATCCCCAATTTCGCATCAAAAGTAACAAAAAGAACAATTTTATCCGCTGTCGCTAAATTGTTTGAATCCGCAGGGTGGCTAACGCCCATTATTGTTCAAGCAAAGATCCTTCTACAGGAATTGTGGCAAGATGGGGTCGAATGGGATGAAGATGTGAAACCTCAGACTCTTTCAAGGTGGAACATTTTCTTAGAAGATTTTATACACATAAGATCCATTCAAATCCCCAGATGGATCCATTTCCATCCAGATCCATGGTTTCTGTGATGCATCTGAACAAGCCTATTGCGCAACAATATATATTCGAGTGGAAGATGTGTCTGGCAGACATTCTAATCTGCTAGTAGCGAAAAGCAAAGTTGCGCCGTTGCAACGTGTAAGTCTTCCTCGGTTAGAGTTATGTGGGGCATTACTGCTCTCAAAACTAATTATACAAACTCTAACTAACAATTCATTTAAAAGTGCTCAACTTTTCCTGTGGTCAGATTCCACTATAGTATTAGCATGGTTACAAAAACATCCATCAGTTTGGAAAACATATGTTGCCAACAGAAAATCTCAAATTATTGAAAATGTTGGTAATGCTAAGTGGAACCACGTTTTAACCCATGAAAATCCTGCAGATCTTGGAACACGAGGGTGTAAACCACAAGATTTTAAAAAAAATCCTTTATGGTGGTATGGACCAATGTGGCTACTTGACTCCCAAGACAATTGGCCTAAATCGAACCCACCTGCCATAGCTCTTATGGAACAAAGGAAAGTTGAAGTTCACTGTTCCGTTAAAGATGAACTCAATATAATCCAAAGATTTTCTTCATATCGGCGAGCCCTCGCCGTAATAGCATATATTTATAGGTTCTTACGTTCTACTAGTAAACGATTAGAGAAAACTAAGTTTGAAAGTTTAACGCTCTCTCACGAAGAGCTTAATAACGCAAAAATTGTATATATTATATAACACAGAAGTTTCATTATTCTGAAGATTTAAAAAATCTTTCGGATTCTAAGCATATTTCAAGGAAAAGCTCTCTGCTTACTCTAAATCCATTTCTCGACGCACAAGGTCTTATGCGGGTTAATGGTAGATTAGCTAATGCCCCGCTTACGTACGATGAGCGATTTCCCATAATTATCCCTAACTCTTCTCAATTTTGCAATATTTTTCTCGAGTTTGTCCACAAAACTCTAGTCCATGCTGACATAACCCTTATGATGAGCGCAGTAAGAAGCCAGTTCTATATTTCTGGTTTAAAAAGAACAGTCAAGAAATGCATTCATCATTGTCTAACTTGTGTTCGTTACAAACAACAAGTGAAATCGCAAATAATGGCTGCACTGCCAAAAGAGAGATCCACTCTCTCATTACCGTTCTCACATACGGGTGTCGACTTTGCTGGTCCATTTCAGATCAAGTCTGGCAATTTGCGAAATTCACCATATATGAAAGGTTACGCATGTATCTTTGTATGTTTTGCTACAAGAGCCATTCATTTAGAAGCTTGATCTAGTTTAGCATCAGAAGCATTTCTAGCTGCTTTTGCACGATTTATAGCTAGGCGAGGATTGCCAAAATCAGTTATGTCGGGACATTGCTAAAGGAGTATTCGTTATTTCTTAAACAATCCTCCAAGGATATAACAGATAAATATGCAATTAATGGACTTGAGTGGAAGTTCATTCCACCTAGCGCCCCGCATATGGGAGGTTTATGGGAAGCTGGCTTTAAAAGCTTCAAAATCCACATCAGGAAAATTGCAGGCGCACATAAATTTAATTTTGAAGAGTTCTCTACTCTGCTTGCGCGAATAGAAAGTGTTCTAAATTCACGACCAATATCACCGATGTCAGAAGACCCTGATGACCTGCAGGCCCTTACTTCGAGTCATTTTCTGCGCGGTGCACCTTTGGTATTCGCGCCAGAAATACCGCCTGACAATTTGTCGTTATTGAATCGCTGGGAACGACTGAAAGCACTCCATCATAAATTTTGTCAACGATAGAAAAATGAGTACCTTCAGGAGCTACAAAAGAGGTACAAATGGCAGAATCCACGACGGGATCTACAGACTGGTGATTTCGTTATCATCAAGGATGAGCTTCTTCCTCCATGCGACTGGAGGTTAGGAAGAATAGAAGCCGTACACGTTGGTCGGGATAAGCGCGTAAGAGTCGCTGATGTTAGAACATCTAGTGGCGTCGTGACCCGACCAATAGTAAAATTATGCATGCTCCCGTTATGTGAAAAGTCTGTAGATTAGTTTGTTCTTGTCCATACAATGTCGTGTCTATGTGTCCAAAGCTATTTTTTTCGACCTTAATCTGCCTCTGTTCTTTGTATTTTAATCTCATTCCAGAATGGATCCAGCCCAAAACCCAGAGTTGTGTGTTTTGCATATCACCCATTGAGATATTGCAAGATGTTCCGTAAGTTGACATTGGAGCAACGACTTTATGTGGTGAGAACCCATAAGTATTGCTCCAATTGCTTCTCGCGGACTCATCTGATAGGTAGCTGTATCTCAATAAGTGCGTGCCAAATATGCTGCGATTTGCACCACACATTGCAGCACCCAAGGACTGCTGCTCAGGTGCCAAGGCAAGGCCAAAGGTCACGCCCACGCGCTCGCAGAAGCCTTCCCAACCCTCCTCAACAGAGAGCTCAACAGCGGTTGGATGACCTCCGTCAACGTCTGCAACAACAGCAGCAGGTTATTCAACAGCAACAATAACAACTACAGCAGCAACAACGCCAACGACAACTACAGCAACAATCTCAGCGGCAGCCACAACGACGCCAACAACAACAGCGCCAACAACATCAACCATAGCCGTTCCTCAGCCTGCGGCAACGCCAGCCTCAACCCAGGGGCTAGTCAACCAAATCGTTTCGGCCCTCAGCCAACTCACCGGGTCGACAATTGCACCAGTGCAAGGAGGCCGGCATGTCGAAGTCCGGTCAGGCCTCGTTGAAGACGATTTGATCGATCTCCATGACGATCTTATCGACTTCGACGACGGCCTTACCGACCTCGACTGAAGGTCTCCAAACACTTCCTAAATTGTCATATTTTAGGAAGTGTTGCGAGCAAGCCAGGCTCGGCACCGAAGAAGATCGGGTGTTATTATTAAAAAATATATACGAACCCGAACGACTCCCGGTCTTCAGTGTTTTTAAAAAATAAATAAAAAAAATAATAAAAATAATAAAAATAATAAAACGCACTCCCGTGCTCTCATTGTTAAAAAAATATAAAAACAAAAAAAGTGTTTTCAATCCCCACCAACCAACACGTAAGTAGAAATAAAATTCTCGATTTTATTTGTGTGCACTGTTCAATTCTGTTATTGAACAACTTTGTTAATTTCTTAACAAAGTAAAAACAAAAGCAACAAATCTCCAAAATAAGAGTTGGAATTTGTTTGTTTGTCATGAATGTATGTTTGTCATGAAGAAAAGACGTTAACTTGTTATAAAAAGTCCAAATTTTTAACAAATTACAATAAAATAATTTGTTGCTAATAGATGTGTAAAATTTTATAAACATTTATGTAAAAACGGGATCAAATTTGTAATTATAAAAAAATATAACTTATTATTTTTATAATTAAAAAAATTTAAAGTCAAAAATTCTCCAGAATTCTCCTACAATTCGTTACACAAATTATTTATCAATATGTACATTAACACATTCAATATCAAAATGTTGCCACAAATTGCCTCTCTGAGAACTAGACCGCTTAAACCTATTTCCCCCCAATGTAAAATTTTACTCATATTAATTTTGAAATGCTATATCACGGTATTACAAGAATTTATAAAATTTTTTAAAATACATTTTGCAGCTTGGACTCTTATTTGTTGCTAGAAATTAGTAATACGCCGAAATTTTACCGATTTTAAACTAGGATTAGAACATAAACAATAGTAAATATAATCAAATTGAGCTAAATTAGTTTCAGGGGTAATTAATTATTCGATTATTCTAAAATAAAACTAAAGTTTTTTGATTACATCATAATCATTGAAAAATCTTCGCAGAAAAATTATTTGTATAGAGTTTTATTGCCTCACGGGATAATTTTATTAAACTTTTTAGAAAAATATGTAAATGTTTATACGTATAATGTTTATGAATTTTAAAATTTTTACTTTGAGGTATACCTCATCCTCGTTTTACAAAATTTTATTTTTAGCATTAAAAGAGGGTAAGGTGTATGTCAGATTTGTTCCTAAATAAACATATAAATGTGCATAAAGAAAAAAGTCACAATTATTCCTAAATATAATTGTTGATACACAAAAACATGTATATTTTTTAATCTTTTGGTAATTACCTCCTAAAATTGTTCGCTGGGTTATTAAATTTTTACATAATTGTAATACAGAAGAAATTCTCTTTTCATTGATAACAAACACTTATATCAAAACCTTGTAGTTTATTAATCGCCATATTTTAAGTACCTTTCCCCAATGTACAATGTAGAATTCTTTTAAAATTATGATGTGGCTCAATGTTTACACGACTGAAAAAATAAACTTTTGCATTTTTGAAGATAATTTAACTAAATTTATGATCTTTTGTAGCACCAAAGACGAAGACAGTTAAAAATTTCGGAAATCGGTCTATTTTTACACCTCGCCATTATAACGATTACACCTCATTTGACCCTAGTTCCTATCAAAGTTTAATTTCAGAAAAACACTTAAACGTCCGTAATTCATTTATAAGCACAAGTATTATAATAAAATTGGGCACAAATAAGTTTTATATGATATCGCCGTATTTTAATCCATATTTTGGAAAACAAGTTTCCGAATGGAATGATTCCTTTTGCAAATATAGTATTCTCTGAATGGAACAGAATGACAAAATTGTTTTCCAAGTACTCCTATTTTTACCAAATGTATATTTTATTTATTTATTTACAATCGTATGGAATTGGTCATATGCAACCTAAATGAAGATTTTCTCAAATTGAAATTTTAAAGAGAAATTACTCATTCTTTGGAGATGAATTGGATTAGTTAGAATTGGATTAGATTGGATTAAACTGAAGAAGATTATTTTTACTAGTTAACTAGCATACCCTGGGTGCTTCGCTACCCAAACTTAAATTAAATACATACAAAATTTTGTTTACTTTTATTGAAAATTAAAATTGATTAAAAATTTTTTTAATGTTTCAGTTTATAGTAAAAATATCAAAAAGTACCAACGGAAAAACGAAAAAGTACAAAAATCTGTCTCAATAAATTCTCATTTAATAAGGACAGTGTGTTCCGGTTAACCATTTTCGGAAAAACGAAGAAGTACAAAAATCTGTCTCAATAAATTCTCATTTAATAAGGACAGTGTGTTCCGGTTAACCATTATAGAAAATCTAAAAGGTACCATTTGAAGAATAGAAAAGACCATGTATGTTAAAATTAATGTTTCTAGGTTGAATATTTTAGAAAATTAAAAAAATACCATTTATGAGATAAAAAGTTCTAAAAAGTTTTCTCTTAAAGAATCTTATTCAATGAGGACCGTGTATGTTTAATAATCATGTGTTTTGAATTCATTTTAAAGATCATACAAAGAATTTCATTTGAAGAAAGAAAAAGTACCAAAAGTGGAATAAATTTTACCTTAGTGGAAAGTACTAATAAAAAGAATACAATTTTTCCCCTTTTCGCTTAGAAATATACTTTTTCGAGAATTAAGTTTACAAAATGTTCCGTATTTAAATCTATATATCACAGATAAAACTCAAACGATTCAAATCTGCATTCATTTGTTCCAGAAAACAATTTATTCGAATTTGGTTCTATATAGGCCTTAGTACTCGAATTCCAAAATAACATACCAATAGCTTATTTTGTGTGAGTAAATAAACTACTTTTTCAAATTTTATAAAAATTGGCTCAATGAGCTTGAATAAAATTTTTTCCTCAGTGAAATAGCAAAAGTTTTATTACAATAAATATTACAGAGTTAGTCCGTAATTTAATAGGAATAATTCAATAAACTGAAAATGTTTTCTTAACGTGCTAAAAAAATGTACCATAAATACAGTTTTCTCCCTTTTACACCCAAAAAGGACTGAATTTTAAAAAAGTACGAAACAGGTGTCTCATAATTTTGGGAGATGTATCCAAAATATTTATAAAAATTTTATTATATTAATTAGTTCAAAAGTTATAAAGGGCCAAAAAGGTACCAAAATCACCTTTGTTACACATTTTTACTCCTTAAAAGTACGAATTTCAAAAAAGTACCAGACACCCATCTGCTCATTTTAAGAGTAGATACAGGTGCATTTAAAATTTTTCTTGTATCACTAATATTGTGTAAGATAATTAATAAAACCTGTTTTAACCGTTTTTCCCCCTTTTTACCCGTAAATGTACAAATTTCCAAAAAACCCTCCTTAGTGGTTCTACATAACCAAAAACACATCTACTGTCAAAATTTCATGATTCTAGGTTTAGCAGTTTGGGCTGTGCGATGATGAATCAGTCAGTCAGTAACGCTACTCTTTTATATATATAATATAATATAGAAGATAAGCTTTTAAAAGGTGAAAAACAAGAAGTGGAATCTTATAAAATTACAAATGCTGATATTGTTGCTGCATTCAATAAATTAACAAGTAAGAAAGTATAGTCGGGCGTGACCGACCATCTGATACCCTACACCAGTTATGAATATTAAATGTGATTTATTTTTCATAATAAAGCATTTATCTTCTATTTCCTTGATCCGATACATTTAAGAAGGAAAAACTAATTTATGGATGAAAAACTAATTTTCTGAAAGAGTATCATTAACCGTAAAAAATTTCAAGCGATTTTCTTTCTATTTGAAAAAGTACAGGCAATTAAAGAAACTCTGAAACGATTATGAAACATTCTGCACAAAATTATGAAAAATTTGGAAGATTTCAAATTCCTTTAAAAATAATAAAATTAAGTTTTTTTCTGTTCTAAAAATATGAAGAATATCGTCAGATGTACAAAGCAGATACCCAAATAATTTTACTTATTATTTGTAAAAGGTAAATGGAAAATGTGTGCTGGAGTTATTCAAAATTATTATTTAAATTGAAAAGCTTAGAATAAATACGGCGCTACATATAGAAAAAGTTGTGCAGAATTTTTGGTTGATAATTTTCTAAAAATATAAAGAGATATAAAAAAATCAATTTATCCAAATTTTATATGAACAATGCTTTCTATGCATCGTTTGAGAGGTCTAACTATTTAAGATTTGCAAATGTGCTGACTTTCGGTACACTCTAATGAGTAGTCAAATACATATCTTCATGGTTTTTTAGATTTGAGCTGCATTTAAAAAATGGCAGCCGAATTTATATCAAGATAATTTTTTGATGGCATATTTACCTGATCATAGATTTTTATTGTTATCTCGATTAACAATAAATTAAAATTTTTTATTTTTGATATAGAACTCGATTGGTATGGAAAATATGAGTGATTACGGATCTTTATTGTTTTCTCAAAATGAAAGTTATTTAAAGTAATATAAATAGAAATTTTAAGGGGAGATATGAATGATTTTCTAGATAGATTTAGGTGTTAAAGGAAGGAACCACAGCCGATTTAAAATTCGAATTTTAGTGAAAATGTAATATGAATATATTATTTTCCCTATTTTAGAAGCGGTTTTTGTTCAGTAGTTTTTATTCTGCATACAAATGTGGCATCGTAGACATTCATTTAAGATCTAATAAAGATTCTGTTTTAAAATAGTTATAGCATTTCATTAAGATCACAACAGGCCCGAAATTAGTCCTATAGGAGTATTTATTCGGACTTGGTGTATTAAACATTCTCTTCCTCAAACATTGTATGTTGCAAATTTCTTGAAAATCGGTTCATGTTTTTTATATTTAGCCTAGAAATTTGGTTTTATAGCAGTTATTCAGAAAGTGAACATAAAAATGTGCGTATCATCCACTCAATATCATATAGAGTTTTTTTATACCCTCCACCATTATCCGTGGTGATAGATGGTATATATAACTTTGTCATTCCGTGTGCAACACAAAGAAATATTCATCTGTCTGTGTAAAACACGCTCACGTTAAAACGAAGCAATAAATATTCACGAAACTCACCCAAAACATTCCTTATTATCCGGTCCAGTTTGGTATTGAAGATCAGTAAAACCGGTTCACGACGTAAAAAGTTATGATTTTTTTTCCCAATTCTTAAGTAGTTTTCTCAGAAACTACCAAAGATATTTCGATGAATTTTGTCACACAATATTTTTTTGAGCCAGTGATCAAGTATGTTCAAACTCATAACAATTGATCCAATATTTCCCATAGCCCCCATACAAAGGTGTATATTTCCGGATATAAGCTTATCGTTAATAACTCCCTCAAATATATCGGTATCAACACAAAATTATGTACATACAAATATAAGATGAATAGAAATCACCAACGTAGATCTCAGTCGGTCTACAATTGCTCATAGCTCCCATGTAAGGTCCTCTTCCAAAAATCACCTAAACACACGTATTTCATTGACAAATAAAAACAAGTAAGAAATTATAGTCGGGCGAGGCTGACCATACAATACCCTACACCTGTTACAAAAATAAAATGTGATTTAGTTTTCATAATAAAGCATTTAAGTTGAATTGCACCTTGCCTTGAATTATACTTAAGCCATTTATTGTTGAATAAAATTGTGGACATTTAAGTCAAATTTTGAAGGGGGATTTGTATAGGGACTATGGTCAAATGAGACCCTATAATTATAAAATTCATGAGAGTCATCAAGGCTAGTATAGAACTTGGTTTTGCAGCTTTTTGTCGAGATACGAGTATATTAAACATAATTATAAACTTAAAATCCCCATTCGTCGGGTTCAGTTGTATGGGGTCTAGAAATAATTGACCGATGTTAACCATTTTCAATAAGCTTCGTCTCCGGTACCATAGTAGATCATCTTCCAAATTTCATTGAATTATCTTCAAAATTGCGACCTGTAGTTTGATTAAAAGGTTTACAAGCCCTATTCGGGGTTCAGTTGTATGGGGGCTAGATGAGAAAATGGACCGATGTTAACCATTTTCAATAAGCTTCGTCTCTGGGACAATAGAAGATTATGTGCCAAATGTCATTGAATTATCATCAAAATTGCGACCTGTAGTTTGATTAAAAGGTTTACAAGCCCTATTCGGGGGTTCAGTTGTATGGGGGCTAGATGAGAAAATGCACCGATGTTAACCATTTTCAATAGGTTTCGTCTCTGAGACAATAGAAGATAATGTACCAATCATTGAATTATCTTCAAAATAGCGACCTGTACTTTGATTAAAAGGTTACAAGCCCTATTCGGGGTTCAGTTGTATGGGGGCTTGATGAGAAAATGGACCGATGTTAACCATTTTCAATAGGCTTCGTCTCTCGGACAATAGAAGATCATGTGCCAAATTTCATTGAATTATCTTCAAAATTGCGACCTGTAGTTTGATTAAAAGGTTTACAAGCCCTATTCGGGGGTTCAGTTGTATGGGGGCTAGATGAGAAAATGCACCGATGTTAACCATTTTCAATAGGTTTCGTCTCTGGGACAATAGAAGATCATGTGCCAAATTTCATTGAATTATCTTCAAAATTGCGACCTGTAGTCAGATTACAAGGTTTACATGGACGGACAGACGGACGGACGGGCAGACGGATGGACTTAGCTAAATCGACTCAGAAAATGATTCTAAGCCAATTGGTGGGTATAGGACCAATATTATTGTGCGTTACAAACATCAGCACAAATCCAATATACCCTCCCCACTAAAGTGGTGTAGGGTATTATAAAGCTTTTGTAATAAAATTCGAGCTGAATATGTTTTATGTACATACAAATCATTCTACCAAATTTCTTTTCGGATCGGTCCATTATTAGTCATAGCTCCCATATAAGGCTCTCTTCCGAAAATCATTTAAACTCACATATTTAATTGTCAAATAAAGGTTTCTTGAAAAATTTCGGCACAGATATGTTTTGCGTACATACAAATCATTCTACAAAATCTTTTACGGATCAGACCATTATTGGTCATAGCTCTCATATAAGGCCCACTTCCGGAAATCACTTAAACGCACATATTTAATTGTCAAATAAAGGTATCTTGATAAAAGTCAACACAAATATGTTTCGTATATCTATGAATCACTCTACGAAATTTTTTTCGGATAGGACCATAATTCGTCATAGCTCCCATATAGGGTCCACTTCCGAAAAACATTTAAACGAATATGTTTCATTAATAAATAAAGCTATCGGTATAAAATTCAACTTGTATGTTTTGTATACGTATAAATCATTCTAACAAATTTTCCCCGGATCGGTCCATTATTGGTCATAGCTCCCATATAAGGCTCTCTTCCGAAAGTCATTTAAACTCACATATTCATTGTTAAATAAAGCTATCTTGATAAAATTCGACACAAATATGTTTTGCGTACATACATATGAATCACCCTACGAATTTTTTCTGGAGAGGCCCGTAATTGGTCGTAGCTCCTATGTGAAGTCAAGTTATCTTAAAATAAGATAGTTTAATGGTTTTTAATAAAAAGTAGCTTGCTGGTGGAGGTTATTTAAGATTCGGCATAGCCGAATATAGCACTCTAACTTGTTAACTTCTGAGGTTAGACCTATTAAACGCCAAATTTTATGTAAATAATTATAATCGGGATCAGTAGTTTTTTGTATGCCTGAACGTAAATTTGGTTTAATAATTGTTTTACGAAAAGTTGGTATAAAAAGGGACGTGACGTGAGATCCTGATACTGAGATCAGACCTATCGGTTCAGTAGTTTTCTGTAAGTCTCGAATTAAAATTTTGTATAACAATTACATATATATAGATAATAAGTGAGTATAAGAAGAATGACGTCAAATCATTATTTTATTTAGCCTATTGTTCTACTTTAGAATAGAACTATTAGTGTTCTAAATTTCATGTAAATCGGTTCGGTAGTTTGTTCGTGAAAGCGTAACAAACAGACTGTCTCTTTCATATACTTATAGGATAAGATATAGGTAAGGGTAGCTTTATAAAAAGTGGGCGTATAAAGGGCGTGGCATCGGATATGGTTCTTATATATAGCCTATAGTTCCTTTTGGGGTTAGGCCTATTAGCGGTCCAAATTTCAGGTTAATCGGTTTAGTAGTTTTTGCATATTGTGATTGCAAAACTGGTGTAATAATAGTTTTACAAACAGTGGGAGTGGGTAGGGTCAATCATGGACCGATCAACATAAAATTTTTTAGATAGATTTTGACTCATATGAAACTTACTTATGTCGAATTTCATCTATATACTAGTATTTTTAAGCCAGTAATGAGCGTTAAAGTCATTTTCTGAAGGGGACCTTATATGGGGGATAGGGTCAATTATGGACCGATCCTCATAAAATTTTGCATAGTGATTTTGGATCACAAGAAACTTACTTATGTCAAATTTCACTATATTCGTATTTTTAAACAAGTTATGGCTGTTAAAGCTGCTTTTCGAGGGGCCACTTGTATGGGGGCTATCCGAAAACGTGCACCGATATTGCCCATTTTCAATACCAAACGAACCTTACCTATAAGAAATATTTATGTGAAATTTCAACCCTCTAGCTCTTTTCATTCGGACTCTATCGTGCTTTCAACAGACAGACAGACGGACGGACAGACGGACAGACATGGCTAGATCGTCTTAGAATTTAATGAGGACCCAGAATATATATACTTTTTTGGGTCTATGACCAATATTTGGATGCGTTACAAACGGAATGACAAAATCAATATACCCCCCATAATCATGTCGAATTTTATCCGGATATAATCATTTAATAACGAATTAAGTGATATTGATTTTTAGAAGTTAACCTTATATGGGAGTTAAGACAACTTATGGACCGATCTGGAAAAATTTTCATAGAATGATTTATATATACAAAGTACACATTTATGTCGAATTTTATCCCTTTAACTTTGATTATCAATGTGCATTTAAGTAATTTTCGGAAATGGTCCTTATGTGGGAGCTGTGACCAATTAAGGACCGATGAGGAAAAAATGTTGTATAATGATTTATATAAAAAAAAATCAAGTCGAATTTTACTCCATTTCGGAAGTGGACTTTATATAGGAGGTATGACCAATTACGGACCTATCCGGTAATATATATGTACACGAAACATATTTGTGTCGAATTTTATCAAAAGTGATTTTTTGAAGTGGACCTTATGTAGAAGCTATTTGAAAATATGGACCGATCCGGAAAGAATTTGGTAGGAATATTTATATGCTCACAAAACATATTCAAGTCGTACTTTATCCCGATTGCTTTATTATTCAAAGAAATATATGCGTCTAAGAAATTTTCGTAAGTGGACCTTATACGGGAGCCTATATTTATATGCTCACAAAACACATTCAAGTCGTACTTTATCCCGATTGCTTTATTATTCAAAGAAATATATGCGTCTAAGTGATTTTCGTAAGTGGACCTTATACGGGAGCCTATCCGGAAAAAATTTCGTAGAGTGATTCATATAAAGACAAAACATATTTGTGTCGAATTTTATCAAGATAACTTTATTTGACAATGAAATATGTATGATTATGTGATTTTCGGAAGCGGGCCTTATATGGGAGCTATGACCAATAATGGACCGATCCGGGATAAAAGTGGTAGAATGATTTATATGTACATATTCAAGTCCAATTTTATTCCTATAATTTTGGAATTAAATGAAATATATGCGTTTAAGTATACGGAAAAAATTTCATAGAGTGATTCATATTTACACAAAACACATTTGTGTCGAATTTTATTAAGATAGCTTTATTTGACAAAAAAATTTGTGCTTTTAAGTGATTTTCGGAAGTGGGCCTTATATGGGAGCTATGACCAATAATGGACCGATCCGTAAAAAATTTCGTAGAATGATTTGTATGTACACAAAACATATTTAACTCGAATTTTATCACAATAGCTTTATTTGTCAATGAAATATGTGCGTTTATGTGATTTTCGGCAGTGGACTAATATGAGAGCTATGTGGACCGACTGAGATCTACGTTGGTAGTATGATTTTTGTTCATATTTTATTTGTATATACAAAATTTTGTGTTGATACCGATATATTTGAGGAAGTTTTTAATGATAAACTAATTTCTGGGAATATATACCTGTGTATGGGGGCTATGTGAAATTTTGGATCAATTATTTTGATTTTCAACACAATTAATCCCTGGATAAAAAAATAATGTGTGACAAAATTCATCGAATTATCTTTTGTAGTTTCTGAGAAAACGACTTAAAAAACCCGTAATTTTTTCGAGGTAGTCTGAAATTTTTACTCATAACTTTTAACGTTGTGAACCGATTTTGATGATTTTCAATACCAAAGCAAGATCGGTTGCTTTTTTATACAGAAATGATACTGTAAAATTTGTTTACGATCGATCCGTAATTGGTCGTAGCTCCCATACAAGGTCACCTTTCGAGAATCACTTAAACGCATAAAACTCATTACGAAATAAAGATATCCATACAAAATTTGCACAAATATTTCATTTATCTACAGAAATCTTATTATAATTTTTTTTTCATGATCGGTCCATAATTGTTCATAGCTCCCATTTAAGGTCCCCTTTCGAGAATCACTTAAACGCATATTACTAATTACCAAATAATGATATCCATCAAAATTTGGCAGAAATATTTATTGATGAATTTTGTCATACATATAGTTTGGGAATCAACTGTTGAAAATCGAAATCAGTCCACAATTTCTTGTACCACCCATAGGGATTAAAAAATTTATTATTTTTCTCAAAAAATTAAATAAAAACTGTCCAAAACGAACAGGATTCGAACTTAAAATCTCCCAGTTGCTAGTTTTACGCCATTCCCAGTTCACTATTAACTAGCTTCGTAATTGTTTGCAACTAATGTTCACATAGAAATTCTCTTTCCTGTTTGTGTAAAAAATTGTTGTTAACCCAAGATCAAATAAAATGTGCATATTGAGAAAGTGTAACTGTTTAATTTTTTATGCTATTTAGCAACATCAGTGTTGATAAAAGTTATTCAGCAGCAATGTTTTGTACAAACAGAAAATTACATGGCATTTTTATATAAAAACAAGTAGGAAAGTATAGTCGGGCATGGCCGACCATATAATACCCTACACCATGAGTTTATTTTAAAAATTTTTATTTTTCACAATGAAACTTTTATGTTGAATTTTACCTTAATTCCAAAGTATTTAAGCAATTTATTGATAAAAAACAAATTTTCTAAATGAGGCTTTATATAGGAGTATAGGTCAAATATTTATTGATGAATTTTGTTATACATATAGTTTGGGAATCCACTGTTGAAAATCGAAATCAGTCCACAATTTCTTGTACCACCCATAGGGATTAAAAAATTTATTATTTTTCTCAAAAAATTAAATAAAAACTGTCCGAAACGAACAGGATTCGAACTTAAAATCTCCCAGTTGCTAGTTTTACGCCATTCCCAGTTCACTATTAACTAGCTGCGTAATTGTTTGCAACTAATGTTCACATAGAAATTCTCTTTCCTGTTTGTGTAAAAAATTGTTGTTAACCCAAGATCAAATAAAATGTGCATATTGAGAAAGTGTAACTGTTTAATTTTTTATGCTATTCAGCAACATCAGTGTTGATAAAAGTTATTCAGCAGCAATGTTTTGTACAAACAGAAAATTACATGGCATTTTTATATGAAAACAAGTAGGAAAGTATAGTCGGGCATGACCGACCATATAATACCATGAGTTTATTTTAAAAATTTTTATTTTTCACAATGAATCTTTTATGTTGAATTTTACCTTAATTCCAATTTATTGATAAAAAACAAATTTTCTAAATGAGGCTTTATATAGGAGTATAGGTCAAACATGGGCCGATCCTCATTAAATTTGGGAAAAGGATATATTTTTAAATAATAGTTAGTTATGTTGAGTTCCATTGCTATACAAATGGTTACAAGTCAATTTTAGACGTTTAAGACATTTTTTGAAGGGTTTGTATGGGGGCTAGGGTCAAATAAGGGCCGATCATTACGAAGATCTGCAGTGTCATTTATACTTATATAAAACTTATTTGTGCCAATTTTTAGAGAGATAATAATATATATTTATTAATAATTATGGCATAAAAAGCCCAAATCGGGAGGTACGGTTGTATGGGGCTAGGTGAAATAATGGACCGATTTCAACTATTTTCAATAGGCTTCGTCCTTGTGCCAAAAAATATGCTTGGTCCAAATTTCATCAAATTATGTTGAAAATAGCGGCCTGTACTTTGCGCACAAGGTTTACATGGACAGCTAGCCAGCCGGACAGACAGACGGACGGACGGACATGTCTTAATCGAATCAAAATGTGATTCCGAGTCAATCGGTATACTTTAAGGTGGGTATAGGACCAATATTTTTGTGTGTTACAAACATCAGCACAAACGTATAATGTATCCACCTTAAAGTATACCAACCGGCTTAGAATCATTTTCTGAGTCGATTAAGCTATATCCGCCTGTCGGTCCGTCTGGCTGGCTGTCCATGTAAACCTTGTGCTCAAGGTACAGGTCGCAATTTTCAATATAATTCGATGGTACACGGACTTTTTTGGCCCAAGGACGAAACCTATTGAAAATGGTTAAAATCGGTCCATTATTTCATCTAGCCCCCATACAACAGAACGCACCGAAAAGGGCCTTTAAGCTCATATTTATGTTAAATATACCTATATCTCGAATGAAAGCAGCACAAATAAGTTTTATACGAGCCTTGATGTCCTTGCCAAATTTCATAAAAATCGGGCCTCATTTGACTCTAGCTCCCATATAAAGTCCCATTCAGAAAATGACTTGAATGTCCAAAATTCACATATAAACACTAATACCGCGATGAAATCCAGCACAAATAAATATTATATAAAAATAAATCTATTCACAAAATTTTATCGAGATCGGTCCATATTTGGCCTAAACCTAATAAACCTAATAATTTTTCAGAAAATTAGTTTTTCGTCCATAAATTGCTTAAATGTATCGAAAACAGTGTTTTATTGAAGATAAATACTTTATTATGAAAAATAAATAAATGGAAAACCATGAAGAATGTATACAAACGGAAAGGTGTGAAAATTGTAACGGAGTGGGAAACAACCAGGCGAAACCATTTGAGAGCTAGAGCACTAATTGCAAAGCCTAATTTTTCAAGCATATCTCAGTTTTCTGAAAATATGTTCGCAGTACAACTCAAAATTATGCGAATAACATATAATAAACCTATTTATTTAGGCTTTTCAGTACTGGAACTCTCGAAATGGAAAATGTATGATTTCCATTATCAATATATGATACCAAAATTCCAAACAAATTTATCTTTGAATTATATGGATACGGACTCATTCATATATTCAATACAGACGGACGATTTTATAGTGATATTCGTGAAGACATTTCATTAAGGTTTGATACATCTGAGTATTAAATAAAAAAGTTCTCGGAATGATGAAGGACGAAAATAATGGGAAAATTATGAAGGAGTTTGTGGGACTTCGATCGAAAATGTATTCAATTAAAACAGATCAAATGGATGAAGTAAAAAATCAAAAGGTGTAAAAAATCATGTATAAACTTTCAATTACGGATTATAAAAATTCTTTATTTGAAAAAAATATTCTTTCTGATACAGTATATACGTTTAGGTCGAAGTTTCATCAATTTTATACACAGAAGTTGTACAAAGTAGTTTTAAGTAATGCAGACAATAAACGAATTATTGCTCCAAATAAAATAAATCCTATATATATATATAAAACAGACTGTTTGTTTGTTTGTGTGTTTGTTTGTTACGCTTTCACGGCAAAACTACTGAACCGATTTACATGAAATTTGGACAGCTAATAGGTCTAACCCCAAAAGGAACAATAGGCTATATAAGATCTTGATCGGATGCCACGACCCTTTTTACGCCCACTTTTTGTAAAACTATTATTACACCAATTTTACAATCACAATATGAAAAACTTCTAAACCGATTAACCTGAAGTTTTGCTTATACCGATAGGTATAAGCTTGGAAAGAACTATAGGCTATATATAAGAACTCGAGCCTATATAAAATAATGATTTGACGTCACGATTCTTCTTATGCTCACTTTTTTCTATATAATTGTTATACAAAATTTTCATTCGAGACTTACAGAAAACTACTGAACCGATAGGTCTTATCTCAGGATCGGACGCCACGCCCCTTTTTACACCAGCTTTTTGTAAAACAATCATTAAACCAAATTTACGTTCAGGCATACAAAAAACTACTGATCCGATTTTCATGAAATCTATTATAATGAATGTTGTGGTATGAACAGTACGACACATTACATCTTCAAAACCTCCCTGCCAGCAATTTTGTAGTCGACTACGAGAAAAATTCACTTCTAGTTTACTTTTACAGCTTGACTATAAGCTAACTACAATGTAATGCAGAGCTGTCCCGAAATTTTGTATTTGGCAACGTAAAGAACCGACTTTTAAATACTAACTACAAGCTAACTATAATGTAATGCAGAAATGCCTCAAAATTATCTGGAGAGAATTATTTGTATTTCAACAAGTTTTCTCTTGTTTCTCTATTATTATGATTTTATTTATTAACTTTAGTAGACTGACTAAAAACGAACAACAATGTAATGCAGAAATGTTCCAAAATTTGGTATTTATTAACGTAAACAACCGACTTTTAAAGACTAGCTACAAGCTAACTATCATATAATGCGGGAGTACCCCAAAATTATCTGGAGAGCATTTTGTTTCGACATGTTTTCTCATGTTTCTTTATTATTTGGAATTTTGTTTTTCATTTTTGTCATTTTCTTGTATACGTTGTGAAATTAGAGTCAGTAAATTGGAAAAATTAATTATGAAAGGTTAAATATTTCAAAACTCGGTCCCAAAATTCTAAATTCTGCTGATTAATACTGTAAATATAATACATTAACAGTTAACATTACACATAACATTTTAAAATTTATTTTAGATTTGGATCAATGGGAATAATGAACAAATCATTCATAATTTTATGGATACCGGTGTTATTATTAGTTGCCCTGCAGAAAACTGATGTCTATTAATTTTAACGAACTTATATCATAACTTGTATTAAAGCGAAATGTAATTTAGATAACTACAAGTTAAATTTTAAATATATTTAATTAAAATGTAATTAATTAATACAGTAGGGAATACAAAAGAAAACTATCACTTGACTTTTCTGCAACTAAATTTAAGTTAGTTAATAAGGAGTTACCTTTAAGCTAACTTTTTAGTAACTAACGTTAAGCTAGTTGAAAAGTCATGCAGAGTCGGACAATTGACTACTGCGTAGCACATCGCCATGTTAAAATAGTCAGTTGGCTCCATTAAAAATAATCTAAGAATCAACCATAACTAGCTGATGAAAAAGTCAGCTTTTAATGCATTCAAAGTTAGTTGAGTTGCTGGCAGGGCTATAATATAAATATAATAATAAATATATATAAAACACTTTTTATACTCTTTCACTACATAACTAATAATCTTATTTACATAAAATTTGGCGTTTAATAGGTCTAACCTCAGAAGTTAACAAGTTAGAGTGCTATATTCGGCTATGCCGAATCTTAAATACCCTCCACCAGCAAGCTACTTTTTATAAAAACCATTTAACTATCTTATTTTTAGATAACTTGACTTCACATAGGAGCTACGACTAATTACGGGCCTCTCCAGAAAAAATTCGTAGAGTGATTCATATGTATGTACACACATATTGAGTGGATGATACGCACATTTTTATGTTCACTTTTTGAATAACTGCTATAACCCAGCAAAATCTTTGCTTACAATGATTACCATTAAGTACTTTATTAATGACTTACTTTATATGTAAAGTCTAAAAAAAAGATCAAAATAAAGAAACAAACAAACATAAAACAGTTACTTTTTCTTTTTTTCCTTTTTTTGTGCACACGATATCGACTATCTATTTTTAGACAAACAGAAAATAAAATAGTATTTGTGTGTGAAAACTATTATTTGACGCACAATAAAACAGCTAAGCAGTGGTGTAGTGAGTGGAGCATCCAACTGGCAGACGGAAGGTATTGAGTTCAACCCCAGTCTGTGTCGACTTTTTATTTTTATTTTTTCATAAATATTCTATAAATAACTCTACTAAAAAAAACAACTTATTTCCAACCAAATAATATTGACTTACTTTTGGAACATCTCAAACAAAAATAAGTACTTTTTCTAATAGAATTGTAAGCACTTTACTCGATGAATTCTGGTGATTTTTCTAGTGAATTTGTAAGCAAATATTTTGCTGGGAACACCAAATTTCTAGGCTAAATATAAAAAAACATGAACCGATTTTCAAGAAATTTGGCAACATACAATGTTTTAGGAAGAGAATGTTTAATACACCAAATCCGAATAAATACACCTATAGGACTAATTTCGGGCCTGTTGTGATCTTAATGAAATGCAATGACCTATTTCCGTCCACTTTTTGTTACATTTATAATGCTAAAGAACATGATATATAATTCCCATAGTATATGAGAATTATTATTTAATTAAATCTGCCCAGCAAAAATTTTCATTACCTAGTAATCTAGAAAGTAATATTGGAATCACGTGGAAACTAATTACTTTTGGGGTGAATAACTAATTATTTTTGTTCGACGAGGTTCAAATAATATGTACCTACCTTAAACAAATTAATAAATGGTTACTAATTTGATTACAAAAACTTTGCGAAATAACTAGTTACAAATAAACCTACAAATATGTTATGTGATAGCTAGTTATTTTGGGCCGACTTTGTATGTAGAAAACAAAAAATAAAAAATTCTCGGCCGGGATTTGAACCCAGGCATTCAGTTGTTCTCTGTGTTTCTCACTCCAGCCGCTTACTCGATGCTCCATTAACATGTTGCTTTTTGTAATTTTGAGAACGGCATTTTACAAAAATATATAAATGAATATCATTTTGAAAAAAAATAAACAGTATCCAGCAGGGCTCGAACCACGAACCCCCTGTTTGTTAAATAAACGACCTAGACAATTGAGCCATAACAAATCCAAATTGTTTTGTTCTTTACCAGTAATAACCTATTCAGCTAAATAAAATAATGTGGATGATAATGAACACTCATTATCAAGTAATGTATGAAATAACTACTGGCTATTACCAAAAATTTCAGATTTTTTGCTGGGTGCTGAATATTCTCAGAAAATAACTATTTTAAAACAGAATCTTTATTAGATCTTAAATGAATGTTTACATTTGTATGCAGAATAAAAACTACTGAACAAAAACCGCTTCTAAAATAGGGAAAATAATATAATCATATTACATTTTCGCTTAAATTCGAATTTTAAATCGGCTGTGGTTCCTTCCTTTAACATGGTAATCACTCATATTTTCCATACAAATCGAGTTTTATATCAAAAATAAAAAAATTAAATTTATTGTTAATCGAGATAACAATAAAAATATCAGGCAAATATGCCATCAAAAAATGTATCTTGATATAAATTTTCAAATGCAGCTCAAATCTAAAAAACCATGAAGATATGTATTTGAATACTCATTAGAGTGTCCCGAAAGACAGCACTTTTGCAAATCCTAAATAGGTAGACATCTCAAACGATGCATAGATTCATATAAAATTTGGATAAATTGATCTTTTGATATCTTTTTATATTTTTTAAAATTAGCAACCAAAAACGTATTTATTCTAAGCTTTTCAAATTAAATAATAATTTTGAATAACTCCAGCACACATTTTCCATTTACCATTTAAAAATAATAAGTAAAATTATTTGGGTATCTGCTTTGTACATCTGACGATATTCTTTAGATCTTTTAGATCAGAAAAAAACTTAATTTTATTATTTTTAAAGGAATTTGAAATCTTCCAAATTTTTCATAATTTTGTGCAGAATGCATCATAATCGTTTCAGAGTTTCTTCAATTGCCTGTACTTTTTCAAATAGAAAGGAAATCGCTTGAAATTTTTTACGGTTAATGGTACGTATTTTTGTAGTTAATAAAATGCCCCGAAGCCTTTTGTCTCTATACACCAGGGTATTACAATTCAAAGTACAGTGTCTGCACATGGGAAAAATAAAACAACTAATTTGAAAGTATCCTTAGTTCCCTACCAGTGATTGAGAATGCTGGTTTCAGTATAATTTCTAAAAAAAAAGTTTCCTAAATGTTTCTACAAATTGGTCAAAATTTCCTAATTAAAGCTCATTTTCAATTTGTAAATTTTTAAGGGATATTTTTGTCCAGAAACTGACGTTAAGTATTAAACAAAATGCAGAAAAATATAATAATTTTTTTATCGTTATAAGCTAAATTTTGACATCTATTAAAAAAAGTATAGTCATTACAGACAGAATAATTTTATTTTAGAAGAAACCCGGGCAACGCCGGGTTCGCGCAGCTAGTACATATACAAATTTTGTTTTTCATAAAGAAACTTGTATGTTGAATTTTACCTTAATTACAAAGTATATAAGCAATTTATTGAAAAAAAATAATTTTCTAAATATAAATATATAATTATATAGGAGTATAGGTCAAACATGGGCCGATACTCATTCAATTTGGGAAAAGGATATATTTTTAAATAACAGTTAGTTATGTTGAGTTTCATTGCGATACAAATGGTTACAAGTCAATTTTAGACGTTTAAGACATTTTTTGAAGGGGGTTTGTATGGGGGCTAGGGTCACATAAGGGCCGATCATTACGAAAATCGGCAGTATCATTTATACTTATATAAAACATATTTGTGCCAATTTTTAGAGAGATAATAGTATATTTGACGTAACTATGGCATAAAAAGCCCAAATCGGGAGGTACGGTTGTATGGGGGCTAGGTGAAATAATCGACCGATTTCAAACATTTTCAATAGGCTTCGTCCCTGTGCCAAAAAACATGTTTGGTCCAAATTATCCAAAATATCTTGAAAATTGCGGCCTGTACCTTGCGCACAAGGTTTACATGGACAGCCAGCCGGACAGACGGACGGACATGTCTTAATCGACTCAAAAAAGTGATTCTGATTCTCAAAAAGTGATCCTGAATCGATCGGTATCTATATATATAAAAATAAAAGTGTGTGTATAGGCTACTTTTTATGTTGAAATTTCATGTGGGCGACGTGCAACGCCCATATTAAGAAAATATTAAATTAGTATATCTGAGATAATATAATAGTTGGAGTCTTCAAATTTTGTCGGAGCAACTTTAGTGTCAATATAATTATTTAAGGCAAAAAGTGGGCGGATTAGCATTAGGGGGGCGTGGCAGCTCCCATATAAATTAAATACAAAAATTCGTTTATCTTGGAAACTATTATAGTTAGAATATTAAAAATTTGCAATAGTAACTTTAACATTCATGTAAACATTTTGGGAAATAAATTGGCGGACTACCCATGAGGGAAGCAGCACCTCCCATATTAATAAAATACAAAAATTGGGTTATCTGGGAAACTAATAGAACTAAATTCTTCAAATTTTGCACTAAGAACTTAAATATTCATCTGAACATTTTGGAGAAAAAAGAGCGGACTTTCGTCATGGGGGGCTTGGAGCCCCCATATAAATTAAATAGGAAAATTATTATATCTGAGAAACTATTAGAGCTAGAATCTTCAAATTTTAATTGAAGAACTTTAACATTCATGTGAACATTCAGAGAATAACGGGCGGACTTTCAATGGGGGGCTTGGCACCTCACATATGAATTAAATACAAAATTTCGCTTATCTGGGAAACTAATAGAACAATATTCTTCAAATATTGCAAGAACTTTATTATACATACTAGCTATACCCAGTGTGCTTCGCTACCCTCATCGTAATGAAATAAAATAAATATTATTGTAAATGTATATATATCTGCAATATCAAAAAGCCCCCTATTTAAGTTTATGTTTATATATTCAATTTTTTAGAAAACTCAAAAAGTACCAATGAAGTACGAAAAAGTAACAAAAAACCTCTTTTATTTAATTTCATGTTCCTAAGTTCAATATTATAGAAAATTAAAAAAGTACCAGTTGAAGAACGAAAAATTACCAACGGGTCCCCTTTTATAGATTCTCATTAACTCCGGGCTCCACATGGTTAATTTCATGTTATAAAAAACACAAAAAGTACCTTTTGAAGAACGAAAAATTACCAAAAAGTCCTCTTTTATATGGTCTCACTTACTCCGGGCTCTACGTACTTAATTTCATGTTTCTAGGTTCAATATTATAGAAAATTCAAAAAGTACCTTTTGAAGAACGAAAAAGTGCCGAAAAGACCCCTTTTATAGGTTATCACTTAATCTTGGCTGTACTTGCTTAATTTCATGTTTCTAGGTTAAATTTTATAGAAAACTCAAAAAGTACCAGTCGAAAGACGAAAAAGTACCAAAAAGTCCCCTCTTATAGATTCTCATTTACTCCAGGCTCTATATGCTTAATTTCATGCTTCTAGGATCAATATTATAGAAAATTCAAAAAGTACCTTTTGAAGAACGAAAAAGTACCAAAAAGTCCCCTTTTATAGATTCTCATTTACTCCAGGCTCTACATGCTTCATTTCATGCTTCTAGGATCAATATTATAGAAAATTCAAAAAGTACCTTTTGTAGAACGAAAAAGTATCAAAAAGTCCCCTTTTATAGGTCCTCACTTAATTCGGGCTCTACATGTTTAATTTCATGTTTCTAGGTTCAATATTATAGAAAATTCAAAAAGTACCTTTTGAAGAACAAAAAAGTACCAAAAAGTCCCCTTTTATAGTTTCTCACTTAATCCAGGCTCTACATGCATACTTTCATGTTTCTATTTTCAATATTATAGAAAATTCATAAAGTACCTTTTGAAGAACGAAAAAGTACCAAAAAGTCCCCTTTTATAGATTCTCATTTACTACGGGCTCTAAATGCTTATTTTCATGTTTCTAGGTTCAATTTAATAGAAAACTCAAAAAGTACCAGTCGAAGGACGAAAAAGTACCAAAAAGTCCCCTTTTATAGATTCTCATTTACTTCAGGCTCTACATGCTTAATTTCATGCTTCTAGGATCAATATTATAGAAAATTCAAAAAGTACCAGTCGAAAGACGAAAAAGTACCAAAAAGTCCCCTTTTATAGATTCTCATTTACTAAGGGCTCTACATGCTTAATTTCATGTTTCTAGGTTAAATTTTATAGAAAACTCAAAAAGTACCAGTCGAAAGACGAAAAAGTACCAAATAGTCCCCTTTTATAGATTCTCATTTAATAAGGGCTCTACATGCTTAATTTTATGTTTCTAGGTTAAATTTTATAGAAAACTCAAAAAGTACCAGTCGAAGGACGAAAAAGTACCAAAAAGTCCCCTTTTATAGATTCTCATTAACTAAGGCCTCCGCATGCTTAATTTCATGTTTCTAGGTTAAATTTTATAGAAAACTCAAAAATTTTATAGAAAACGAAAAAGTACCAAAAAGTCCCCTTTTATAGATTCTCATTTACTCCGGTCTCTACATGTTTAATTTCATGTTTCTAGGTTCAATATTATAGAAAATTCAAAAAGTACCTTTTGAAGAACGAAAAAGTACCAAAAAGTCCCATTTTATAGATTCTCATTTACTCCGAGCTCTACATGCTTAATTTCATGTTTCTAGCTTTAATTTTAAAGAAAACTCAAAAAAGTACCTGTGTAGAACGAAAAAGTAGCGAAAAGTCCCTTTATTATTAATTTCATGTTTCTATTTCAATATCATAGAAAACTCAAAAAGGACCAGTTGGAGAATGAAAAGTACCAAAAAAATATCACTTGATACCGGGGTTCCAAATAACACCCCATTAGGATATTTAGTGTTTCTAAATTTAAAAATTTTATCTAAATTGGATCATTGTGGTTGAATAAAATCAAATTTCCCGTTTTTACCCCTTTTGGTACTTTTTTCCTCCCCATTAACGAAATAAAAATTCTATTCCAAAAAGTTGCAACATCGTAGTGGGAGCCTGTTATTATGTATTCATATGAATAAGTTAATAAACCAAAAACAATGTTTTATGAAAAAAGTACAAAAAAAAGGTACAATTTTAACCCCTTAAACGTCCGAATATCCAAAAAGTACTAAATTCATATTTTTATTTTTTCGTTAAGTTATGAAGGAGTCAAAAATATTTTTTGAATGTGCACTGGTTTAAAAGATACATGGGGTGCGAAAAAAGTACCAAAATACAGTTTTTACCCGTTTATTCCCTAAAGGGGCCGAATTTTAAAAAAGTACCAGACACCTGTCCGTTTATTTTTTAAATGAACGGCGATAAGCTATAAACTGTTTTTGTATCTTTTCTAGTTTAGGAGATATAAGGTTACCGAATTTACCCGTTTTTACCCTTTTTTACCCCCTAAACATTCGAATTTCCAAAAATCCCGTCTTAGTGGATCTATTTGGCGGGAGACCAACCTCCTGTCCAAATTTCAGCTCTTTAGCTTCAACCGTTTAGGCTGTGCGATGATGAATCAGTCAGTCAGTCAGTCAGTAACGTTAGAATTTTATATATATAGATTGACATTTTGGAGAAAAAAAGGGCGGTCTTTGATCTGGTGGCTACGAGTTCCCATATGAATTAAATAGAAAAATTCCTATATCTGAGAAACTATTAGAGCTAGAATCTTCAAATTCTACAAGAAGATCTTTGACATTAATGTGAATATTTAGAGAATAACGGGCGGACTTTCAATGGGGTCGTGGCACCCCCTATAAGAATTAAATACAAAATTTCGTATATCTGGGAAAATATTAGATTTTTATTTTTTAATTTCTCATCGATTACATTAAAATCTTAATTAACGTTCGGAAAAAATGCATCTCTGGAAAACATTACAGTTAGAATCTTCAAAATTATTAAGAAGATTTTTTATTTATATTGCTTTTAGGGTAGCAAAGCACACTGGGTATAGCTAGTACTTTCATAAAAATGCATTAATAAATATTATATTAATAAAACAATTGTTTATATACTTTTTTAAAACATTATTGGATATATTTAATTATACCCTAAACCACCATAGTGGGGAGGGTATTATAGGATCATTTTTTGAGAATCAGAATCACTTTCTGAGTCGATTAAGCCATGTCCGTCTGTCTGTCCGGCTGGCTGTCCATGTAAACCTTGTGCGCAAGGTACAGGTCGCTGAAATTTTAACCCTACTTGTTTTTTGGCCCACCGACGAAGCCTATTGAAAATGGTTGAAATTGGTCCATTATATCACCTAGCCCTAGGGTTGCCAGATTCCGATTCGCAAAAAGCTGGACATTGGGTTTTAAAAAGCTGGACAAAACTAAATAATCTGGACATAAAAAATACTGAAAAAATGTTAATTTTGTGTAAATAATTTCACAGTGATACACGAAAAAAATGCAGGGGTTCTCATATACCAATTCCGTTTTGTTATAGTCGATAGAGTACGAATATATTTTTAGTTTTCCCCGATCACATTGTTAATTTAATTTTTAAGAGCAAAAGATGTGAAAACGCGCCATTTTTGAAGTTTTAAATTTTAAAAATCATAAGCTTTACGTAAAGAAATTGACTATCGCTAGCAATAATAGGTCTTTTCGCGTACTTTCCAGCAAGAAATATCCAGTAACTTTATGATAGAGAGTAATTTTTAATTTACTCTCAATCAAAAAATATCCAAAAAATTATTTTTATGGAAATAGAAAACTCGTTCAAATGTATATTTTTGCATTCAACTGAACTATAAGATATTAAAAAGATCCCTAATTGAATGGTACCGAGAGAAGAGAAAGTTAGCTGCTTGTAACGTATACCCTTACAAAAAATATTTTAAAAAATTAGAGGTGCTGAAGATTTATCTTAAATTTTACGTAGGATATGTATATGTATGCAAGTTTTGTAAATAACATTGTGCAATAATAAAAATTCCTCAACAGTTTCTCAAAATTGCTCCTAATCTTAATAATTTATATTATAACAAGTAGGAAAGTATAGTCGGGCATGGCCGACCATATAATACCCTACACCATGAGTATATTTTAAAAATTTTTATTTTTCACAAAGAAACTTTTATGTTGAGTTTTACGTTAATTCCAAAGTATTTAAGCAATTTATTGATAAAAAACAAATTTTCTAAATGAGGCTTTATATAGGAGTATAGGTCAAACATGGGCCGATCCTCATTAAATTTGGGAAAAGGATATATTTTTAAATAATAGTTAAGATACAAATGGTTACAAGTCAATTTTAGACGTTTAAGACATTTTTTGAAAGGGGGTTTGTATGGGGGCTAGGGTCAAATAAGGGTTGATCATTACGAAAATCTGCAGTGTCATTTATACTTATATGAAACTTATTTGTGCCAATTTTTAGAGAGATAATAGTATATTTGACGTAATTATGGCATAAAAAGCCCAAATCGGGAGGTACGGTTGTATGGGGGCTAGGTGAAATGGACCGATTTCAACCATTTTCAATAGGCTTCGTCCTTGTGCCAAAAAACATGCTTGGTCCAAATTTCATCAAATTATCTCGAAAATTGCGGCCTGTACCTTGCGCACAAGGTTTACATGGACAGCCAGCTAGCCAGCCAGACGGACGGACAGACGGACATGTCTTAATCGACACAAAATGTGATTCTGAGTCGATCGGTATACTTAAAGGTGGGTGCAGGACCAATATTTTTGTGTGTTACAAATATCAGCACAAACGTATAATACCCTCCCCACTATAGTGGTGTAGGGTATAAATATTTGTTTATACGTTCTGTAAAGCTTCCCTGGAACTAGTTCCGAGGTTGACAAATTCAAACAAAAATCATTGATTAAGGAACTAGTTCCAAAAGCATTCAAAAGAACGAGTGTTGACTCCATAACGCTTCCTCAGAACCAGTTCCGAAGGTGACAATTTCGAACAAAAATCATTGGTCTCAATGCCAAACTAGAACGAGTTCAGGCTAAAATCATGTGTTCTAGAACTAGTTGTAGAACTAATACAATTTTTCCTGGGATTGTTTTAAAACTTCATGATACAAACATATTATTAAAAATTTTAATTTAAAATAAAAATTTACACAAAATCGCTAAGAGAAAGACAAACTAAATAGTTTTAAAAACGCTAGATTGACAATATTTATTATGATTTCTCACAACAAATAAACTCTCATGATTTGACAAAGATAACATAAAAATTATTGCAGTGTAATCAAAAATGTCTATTTAGCTGGGCAAATTAAATTTTAGCTTGAAACTGGACAAGCATCAAAAAAGCTGGACAATCCAGCCAAGTCCAGCCAGGCTGGCAACCCTACTTAGCCCCCATACAACCCTATCATAATTATGTTGAATATTGTAGTATCTCTACAAAAATCGGGAAAACTTAGTTTTATATACGTCTTAATACTACCGATTTTCGTAATTATCGGACTTTATTTGACTTATTATATATTTATATATTCTTTATCCTTATGAGTCGATTTAGCTATGTCCGTCTGTCCGTCCGTCTGTCTGTCTGTGTAAAACACGCTCACGTTAAAAGGAAGCAATAAAAATTCACGAAATTTACCCAAAACATTCCTTATTATCCGGTACAGTTTGGTAATGAAAATCTGTAAAACCGGTTCACGACGTAAAAAGTTATGATTAAAAATGTCAGACTACCTCGAAAAAATAAAGTTTTTTCCCAATTCTTAAGTAGTTTTTCTCAGAAACTACCAAAGATATTTCGATGAATTTTGTCACACATTATTTTTTTGTGCCAGGGATCAAGTATGTTCAAACTCATAACAATTGATCCAATATTTCCCATAGCCCCCATTCAAAGGTGTATATTCCCGGATATAAGTTTATCGTTAATAACTCCCTCAAGTATCAACACAAAACTTTGTACATACAAATATAATATGAATAGAAATTATACTACTAACGTAGATCTCAGTCGGTCCACAATTGGTCATAGCTCCCATGTAATGTCCACTTCCTCACCTAAACGCACATATTTCATTGGCAAATAAAGCTTTTGTGATAAAATTCGAGCTGAATATGATTTGTGTACATACAAATCATTCTACCAAATTTCTTTTCGGATCGGTCCATTATTAGTCATAGCTTCCATATAAGGCCCACTTCCGGAAATCACTTAAACGCACATATTTAATTGTCAAATAAAGGTATCTTGATAAAATTCGACACATATATGTTTCGTCTATATAATATCTACGAAATTATTTTCGGATAAGACCATAATTGGTCATAGCTCCCATAAGTTGTCCACTTCCGAAAAACATTTAAACGAATATGTTTCATTGATAAATAAAGCTATCGGTATAAAATTATACTTGAATATGTTTTGTATACGTATAAATCATTCTAAGAATTTTTCCTCGGATCGGTTCATTATTGGTCTCTTCCGAAAATCATTTAAACTCACATATCCATTGTTAAATAAAGCTATCTTGATAAAATTCGACACAAATATGTTTTGTATACATACATATAAATCACTCTACGAAATTTTTCCGGAGAGGCCCGTAATTGGTGGTACCTCCTATGTGAAGTCAAGTTATCTAAAAATTAGATAGTTAAATGGGTTTTAATAAAAAGTAGCTTGATGGTGGAGGGTATTTAAGATTCGGCATAGCCGAATATAGCACACTAACTTGTTAACTTCTGAGGTTAGACCTATTAAATGCCAAATTTTATGTAAATAAGTTTATTAGTTACGTAGTGAAGGAGTAAAAAAAAGAGTTTCATATAGATTTATTATTATATATTATAGGTATTGAAGATGTAATGTGTCATACTGTTCATTCCACAACATTCATTATAACAGATTTCATGAAAATCGTATCAGTAGTTTTTCGAATGCCTGAACGTAAATTTGGTTTAATAATTGTTTTACAAAAAGTTGGTGTAAAAAGGGGCGTGGCGTCCGATCCTGAGATCAGACCTATCGGTTCAGTAGTTTTCTCTAAGTCTCGAGTGAAAATTTTCTATAACAATTATATAGAAAAAGTGAGCATAAGAAGAATTGTGAAGCCAAATCATGATTTTATATAGCCTATTGTTCCACTTTAAAATAGAACTATTAGTGTTCTAAATTTCATGAAAATCGGTTCAGCAGTTTGTCCGTGAAAGCGTAACAAACAAACTTTCTCTTTCATATAATTATAGGATAGAATATAGGTAAGGATAGTTTTATAAAAAGTAGGCTTAGAAAGGGGCGTGGCATCGGATCAAGATCTTATATATAGCCTATAGTTCTTTCCAAGCTTATACCTATCGGTATGCAAAACTTCAGGTTAATCGGTTTAGTAGTTTTTGTATATTGTGATTGCAAAATTGGTGTGATAATAGTTTTACAAAAAGTGGGCTTAAAAAGGGGCGTGGCATCCGATCAAGATCTTATATAGCCTATTGTTCCTCTTGGAACCTATTAGCGGTCCAAAATTCATGTAAATCGGTTGAGTAGTTTTTCCGAGAAAGCGTAACAAACAAACACACAAACAAACAAACAGTCTGTTTTATATATATATAGGTAAACATTTAAGTTGTTTACCTTTGTTAATAAAAATAATCTACATTTTTAACAGTGGTGTAGGGTATTATATGGTCGGCCATGCCCGACTATACTTTCCTACTTGTTTTTAAATATTTTTCATTGTACATTTTCTATTTCATAATCTAACTTTTTACGATTTCTAGTTAACCGAGGAGAATATTGGTATGGCAATGTTTATTGCTGTAAATTTTTGTGTTTTTCATTCTTTGACAATATTCTTATTTTTGGTGTTCCAGTATTTGAAAAATGTTTTAGTTGTTTAGTTACGGAAGATGCAGAAGTACGGTTGAATTTTTGTACTGTTATATCCATATCAATTTCATCATATTTATCATTAGTATAAATGTCCTCTGGGAAATTTATATTGGATTGTGTTGCTACGCTACTTGACTCTGGGTGCATTGTTTGAGTTTTGATATGTTTCTTAGAGCGGGTTTTTGAGATGGTAATCAAATGCCAATTAATAATCAGATTAGTTAATCTAAAAATAAATTTAATCTTATGTTAATCCCCCTTGATGTTTTTGAGTACAAGATTAAACTTCGCAGTGTTGCCATACAAAACAACAGAAAATGTCACTGTTTGTTATCAAAACAATGCATATTTTATAAAAAAGAAGAAGACAATTGTAAATTTAATATGAAAATTTATGAAAGCTTAAATTAAAAACGGAAAAATGTATTTTGAAGTGTCCATAATTTATACTATTCAATAAATAAAACATTGTAATGTTTATATTTATAAAAATTTTATTAATTTTTTTGCATCAGCTGTTTACACTTTTGCATTTCGTGCTTAAAATTAAACCACCTCCATTGGCCCTTATATTTATATTTTCCTTGTTTGTGTTTCATTATGACGAAGGTTATTTAATTTAGATACTTTAGTTTGATGCGAAGATAATATTTGGCTTCTTACAAAATATTTTGCTAATTATTGTTTAATATGATACCATTTAGTAATATATTTTAGTGTGTGTGAACTACATATATATTGATAGTAGTTTTCGATGTAGAAAATCTGAAGCAGAATATTTAATTTTAAATTTATCGTAAGTTGTTGGATTAAGAACTATTATTTTAAATAAATTATTTGACATTTTCTAAAATTTGTCCAATAGCTCCACTTAAAACTGATGAAATAATAATTGGAAGAAATCATCCCTTTTGAATAAGATGTTTCCTCTTTTGTTTCAAAGAGGTTTGTGAGGAACAAACTTTTCTTATCGTATTCTTATATGGTTTTATTTTATCGAAAACTCTTCTAGTTATTTTATGATTTTTATTCATAACATTAAAAAGAATTTCATATGTAGTTTTAATTACAGCTTCATCAACATGTTTTACTATAACTTTTCATAGTTTAGGTTCTGCCTTTTTAAGAACATAAAAAATATGTTTGTTCTCCTTTAACAATTTTAGTTTGGAGGTCATTATTTATATTTGAAAAAATTGTATAATGATCGTTATTGAAAATATCAGATCTTAAAGCGTTGTGTATTTGTTGAGTAAGATCTATTAATAAATAACCGTGGGCATGTTGTATACATTCATTATACATACATATGTATGTATATCATTTATTATATCAACTAATGCCTTTGAATTTTCATCCATCATTGTGAATGGATATATAAAATGATGAAACATATTAACACTTTCATAAACTATATAGTAATGAATCGAAGTCATACAGCTTTGTTGAAAACAAATCCTTGTTAACGAGCTTCATCATCAAGCAAGAATAATCTTTAAACGACGCCGATTTATTCGAACGGGTATTTTAGAAACATGGCAAATAGACTTAATAGAAATGATTCCATTTGCAAAGTTAAATAAAGATTTTAAATATATGCTTACTATAATTGATTATGCATATGCATTATTATTAAAAACTAAAACTGGAGTAGAAATATCGAATGCATTAAAACATATTATAAAGTTAAGCAAAGGAAAATCCCCCAAAAATATACATTCAGATCAAGGAAAAGAATTTTATATACACACTTATGAAAGAACTGAACGTAAATCATTATCATACTTATTCCAATATGAAGGCATCAATAGTAGAACGATTTAACAGAACATTAAAAAATAAAATGTGGAAACAATTTAGTACGCAAGGAAATTATAAATGGATAGATATATTATATAAATTATTGAAAGAATATAACTCCTCTTATCATAGTTCTATAAAAATAAAATAATATACGAGTTTAAATGATTTTCGGAAGAGGGCCTTATATGGGAGCTATGAATAATAATGGACCGATTCGGGGAAAAATTTGTAGAATGATTTATATATACACAAAACATATTCAAGCTGAATTTTATACCGATAGCTTTATTTATCAATGAAACATATGCTTTTAAGTGATTTTAGGAAGTGGACCTTATATGAGAGCTATGACCAATTATGGTCCTATCCGAAAAAAATTTCATATATAGACGAAACATATTTGTGTCGAATTTTATCAAGATACCATTATTTGACAATTAAATATGTGCATTTAAGTGATTTTCGGAAGTGGGCTTTATATGGGAGCTATGCCTAATAATGGACCGATCCGAAAAGAAATTTGGTAGAATGATTTGTATGTACACAAAACATATTAAGTTCGAATTTGATCACAAAAGCTTTATTTATCAATGAAATACATATGTGCGTTTAGGTGATTTTTGGTAGTGTACTTTATATGGGAGCTGTGACCAATTTTAAACCGACTGAGATCTACGTTTTTAGTGTGATTTCTATTCATATTACATTTGTATGTACAAAATTTTGTATTGATACCGATATATTTGAGGGAGTATTTACGATAAACACACGGAATGACAAACTTATATATACCCTCTATCACCACTGATGATGGTGGAGGGTATAGAAAGTACCAGAGATATCCCTTTTATAGATTTTTTTCAATCAGGGTGTTGCATGTGTTCAAACGGATTGACAAACTTAAGGCCCAAATAGACTACACAAGCGGCTTATCAAACATACTTTTTTCATTCGCACACACACTACACAAACATTGCTCGTACAAACACCGATTTTTTCACGTTTTTGTGGACTTGCAAACAGATGTCAATTTTTTTAGAAATGGAAATTTTGTGCAAAATTTGTTGTTAATACCCTTCATACACTACACAACAGGCTTGCACAAACGTAAAATATTGGTATGTTTGTCAAGCCGCTTGTGTAGTCTATTTGGGCCTTTATATACATATACCCTTCTCACGATGGTGATATAATAAGGAGAATGATATTAAAAAATGTATGTACTTGAGTCAAAGATATATCAAAAAAGATATCTTCCATTTTCTTACTCAACAAAATATAAAATATTTAGAATGAGACAATGAGGTTATCTCAGGAGTGTGCACGAAAAATTTGGTGCATATCACGATGCGGCATGTCAAAAGAGGCGACTAATAGGATTTTGAAAATTGTGTGTATTTAGCAAAATTGGGTGCCGAAAAAAACTAGACAAAATTATGTGTAAGTAGTACTAAAAATTTTTTTAATAAAAAAAACGAAAAAACGAAAAATTCAATTTAAATAAGAAAAAATGTCCAAAATTCATATTTTAAATTGGAAGACTCTACTTCACGTACATGGAAATATATTTATATAGGTTTTGTTAAACTCTTAGCTTTTTTAATAATTTTAATTATTTTTAGAAAAATAGTCTAAAAATAAGCTGTTTTTGAAATTTATAATATTGTTTCAGCATTCCTAAGTCGTAAAAACTAAAATTTTTGGATGACAAAAGGAACTTGTATCAATAGTCAACTATTCCTTTTACATTATCCAATAAAAAAATGTTTCGGGGAAGGTACTTAAAATTAAACATTATTAAATTTTTTACAAATTTTCAAAAAAAAACAGTTTTTGTTAGTTTTACATGCTCTCCAACAAACAAATGAAGAATACAAATAAGATGAAATTTGGCATAACATTGCTGAAGGTAGTGACGAATATAGAAACTATAATGACATCAATTAATTATGCGCGTAAATAAATTCAAAAGCACAAACTTTAGTTGTATCTCAATAATTGAACATATAATAAAAAATTTTTGGAAGATTTTCATAATAATACATCAGATAAATTAAGGGAGTTTGTTTATTATACATTCCTTCAAAGTATATATGTAATTTTGATTCTTTAAGCATTTATTTTTGTATGTAATTTATTGAGGCATAATTAAAATTTTCTTATGATTTCAACACACGTTCAATAATGAGAAATGTTTTTCAGATTTTGTAGAACTACAATTTAAAAATGTTAATGACAATATGCGTTCATGCTTTACTCACCCAAAAATTGTGTGCGTCAAAATATTTTCTAAAAAATACTACATGTCTGAACAGAGAAAATTATCACTTTTGTTGTACTTACCATCGCACCAATCGCAGTGTAGCCTTAGTCATCATGATACCAGGTAGTAAAAAATTCATCTAATTAAACTTACTGCCAACATACTTCCCCTTACAAACAACCCTCAAAAATACTGTATGTAAGTATATTATATATACATATGTATATATGTATGTATGAAGTACCCCAGCAGGAAAAAAATGCTAGGGCTTTACTTTGTAGGCCTTCTAAAAGACATTTATACATAAATATAAATATCTAAAAGGATTCATGCATATTAAAAATTGCATTGCAAAATAAGATCTATTTTTATACCCTACACCACTTTAGGTTTGGGTTTGTGCTGATGTTTGTAACGCACAATAATATTGGTCCTATACCCACCTTAAAGTATACCAATCGGCTCAGAATCATTTTCTGAGTCGAGACTAGCCCCCATACAACTGAACCCCTCGAATAGGGCTTTTAAACTTTGTAATCACACTACAGGTCGCAATTTTGGAGATAATTCAATGAAATTTGACACATGTTCGTTTATGGTACCGTAGACAAAGTCTATTGAAAATGGTTAACATCGGTCCATTATTTCACCTAGCCTCCATACGACTGAACCCCCCGAATAGTGCTTTTAAACGTTGTAATCAAACTACAGGTCGCAATTTTGGAGATAATTCAATGAAATTTGGCACATGATCTTTTATGGTATCGTAGACGAAGCTTATTGAAAATGGTTAACACCGGTCCATTATTTCACCTAGCCCCCATACAACTGAACCCCCTAATAGGGCTTTTAAAACTTTTAATCAAACTACAGGTCGCAATTTTGGAGATAATTCAATGAAATTTGGCACATGATCTTTTATGGTACCGTAGACGAAGCCTATTGAAAATGGTTACCATCGGTCCATTATTTCACCTAGCCCTTATACAACTGATCCCCCGAATAGGGCTTTTAAAACTTGTAATCAAACTACAGGTCGCAATTTTGGAGATAATTCAATGAAATTTGGCACAAATGGCACGACAAAAAAGCTGCAATAACCAAGTTGTATACAAGACTTGATGACCCCCACGAATTCCATAATAATAGGTTCTCATATTACCCTAGCCCCTATGAAAAGCAACCATCAAAATTTCACTTAAATGTCCACAATTTTATTCAACAATAAACGGCTTAAGTATGTATGTATATCTAAGGCAAGGTACAATTCAACTTAAATGCTTTATTATGGCAACTAAATCACATTATATTTTTGTCAAAGGTGTAGGGTATTATATGGTCGGCCTCGCCCGACTATAATTTCTTACTTGTTTGATTATGAATACAATCGCATAAAACGGGCATTGAAATGACAATATGCAAACAAATTTTTTTGAGAAATTATACTGAAATCAGCATTTTCAATCACTGGTAGGGAACTAAGGACACTTTCAAATTATTTGTTGTATTTTTTCCATGTGCGGTAGATTTAAAGAACTGTTCAGTTTAAATTACGTCACACCAATTGTAGTGCCCCTGGTGTAAATTAATTTAATTTAAAAAATACGTACCATTTACCGTATTAAATTTCAAGCGTTTTTTTTTTTTTTTTTTGTACAAAAGTACATGCATTGGAAAAATTTTGAAACGATTATGAGAAATTCTGCACAAAATCATGAAAATTTTGGGCTCATTGATTTCAAATTCCTTTAAAAAGAACAAAATGACGTTTTTTTCTGCCCTAGGAAAATATGAAGAATCCTTGAATATTGACAGAGAACACAAAACTAATTTTAATTTGACAAACAATTTTGAGTTGTTCATTAAAGAGTAAAACCACCGTTTTTTCGTCTTTGTTTCTCAAAAATACATCCATTTATAAAAAAGTATGTTTAAAAATATTATTTTTATTCATTAGCTTTTATGCATCCACACTAAAGTTTTGGATGGATTTAGACACCACTTATTAAATCCGAAAAAATAAAGGTTTAAAGATCAAATATCGTTAGATATACAAAAAATTTACCAAATAATTTTACTTATTAAAATATCCACATCTTCCTCTAATTAAAATTTTTGGGAATTTGGTAATGGTAAATGGAAAATGTGTGCTTGAATTATTAGAAGTCATTATTTAATTTGAAAAGCATGGAATAAATACGACTAGAGTTCGCCACGCGGCCGAAATTCGACCGGAACCATTGAAGAAAAGATTGCATACTTATGCTTGAACTTTTGAACTTTTATAGTTCAAATGTCTGAAAAAAATTATTCTATTGCTATTATCAAAGTGTATAACTTGCTTTGATCAACGTATTCTTTAAGAAAATGTGATACATTTTGGTATTATCCCCTACATAAATGTTCATAAAATCTATGCAAAACTTATATATGATAAATTCATTCCTTACAATATGATATTTCCCTATGTTTATCAATCTGCCCCTTATTGTAAACAATGTCGAACCTGCCCAGCAATATTCCTATGTAACCTGTAATAACCTATATGTCTCTATCCCAGCAAAAAAAAAAAAAAAAAAAGAAAAGACCTACAGAAGTGATGATTTTAACACATATTATTTGTAGGCGGAATGTCTCTTTTATTTGATTCCAAATTCATTACTCCTGAAGTCATTCTCAAGAATTAATTTTATAATACATATATTTTATATAGTTATAATTTGATGAATGAAAAAGTACCAAAAATCCCCTTCAGTAGATACTAATTCACTAAGGTCCCTACATTTTAAATGTTATTTTCAATATCTATGTTCAATATCGTAAAAATATCAAAAAGTACCATCGGGAAAACGAAAAAGTACAAAAATCTCTCTCAATAAATTCTCATTTAATAAGGACCGTGTGTTCCGGTTAACCATTATAAAGAATCTAAAAGGTACCATTTGAAGAATAGAAAAGTACCAAATAGTTCCCACGTACAGAATATTATTCAGTCAAGACCATGTATGTTAAAATTAATGTTCCTAGGTTGAATATTTTAGAAAATTAAAAAAGTACAATTTATGAGATAAAAAGTACTAAAAAGTTGTATCTTAAAGAATCTTATTCAATGAGGACCGCGTATGTTTAATAATTATGTGTTTTGAGTTCATATTAAAGAACATACATAGAGTATCATTTGAAGAAAGAAAAATTACCAAAAGTGCAATAAATTTTTCCTAAGTGGAAAGTACTAATAAAAAGAGTACAATGTTTCACCTTTTCGCTTAGAAATATACTATTTCGAGAATTAAGTTTACAAAATGTTCCGTATTTAAATCTATATATCACAGATAAAACTCAAACAATTCAAATCTGCATTCATTTGTTCCAGAAAAATTGTGCTTTCGAAAAGGTACCAAACAATTTACTCGAATTTGGTCCTATATAGGCCTCAGTGCTCGAATTCCAAAATAATATACCAATAGCTTATTTTGTGTGAGTAAATAAACTACTTTTTGAAATTTTATAAAAATTGGCTCAATGAGCTTGAATAAAATTAAATTTCCCGTTTTTTCCCTTTTTGGTACTTTTTTTCTCAGTGAAATAGCAAAAATTTGATTACAATAAATATTACAGAGTTAGTCCGTAATTTAATAGGAATAATTCAATAAACCGAAAAAGTTTTCTTAATGTGCTAAAAAAAGTACCATAAATACAGTTTTCTCCCTTTTACACCCAAAAAGGACTGAATTTTAAAAAAGTACATAATTTTGGGAGATGTATCCAAAATATTTATAAAAATTCGATTATGTTAATTATTTCAAAAGTTATAAAGGGCCAAAAAAGGTACCAAAATCACTTTTGTTACACATTTTTACAGATACAGGTGCATTTAAAATTTTTCTTGAATCACTAATATTGTGTAAGATAATTAAGAAAACCTGTTTTACCCGTTTTTTCCGCTTTTTACCCGTAAATGTACAAATTTCCAAAAATCCCTCCTTAGTGGATCTACATAACCAAAAGCACATCTACTGTCAAAATTTCATGATTCTAGGTTCAGCCGTTTAGACTGTGCGATGATGAATCAGTCAGTCAGTCAGTAACGCCACTCTTTTATATATATAGATGATGATGATGATTAGCTGTTTGTTTTCATTGGCTGAAGACAAATAAAAAACAAGTAGGAAAGTATAGTCGGGCATGGCCGACCATATAATACCCTACACCATGTGTTTATTTTAAAAAAATTTTATTTTTCATAACAAAACTTTTATGTTGAATTTTACCTTAATTCCAAAGTATTTAAGCAATTTATTGATAAAAAACAAATTTTCTAAATGAGGCTTTATATAGGTGTATAGGTCAAACATGGGCCGATCCTCATAAAATTTGGGAAAATTATATATTTTTAAATAATAGTTAGTTATGTTGAGTTCCATTGCGATACAAATGGTTACAAGTCAATTTTAGACGTTTAAGGCATTTTTTGAAGGGGGGTTTGTATGGGGGCTAGGGTCAAATAAGGTCCCATCATTATGAAAATCTGCAGTGTCATTTATACTTATATAAAACTTATTTGTGCCAATTTTTAGAGAGATAATAGTATATTTCACGTAATTATGGCATAGTCCAAATCGAGAGGTACGGTTGTATGGGGGCTAGGTGAAATAATGGACCGATTTCAACCATTTTCAACAGGCTTCGTCCCTGTGCCAAAAAACATGCTTGGTCAAAATTTCATCAAATTACCTTGAAAATTGCGGCCTGTACCTTGCGCACAAGGTTTACATGGACAGCCAGCCGGACAGACGGACGGACGGACCGACATGTCTTAATCGACTCAAAAAATGATTCTGAATCGGTGTGTGTAGGACCAATATTTTTGTGTGTTACAAACATCAGCACAAACGTATAATACCCTCCCCACTATAGTGGTGTATGGTATAAAAAAATTACAACAAAATGCAAATAATTGGAAAATATAAAACTTATTTTCTTAAAATAATAAAACAAACGTATTTTCGTATCATACACACACACTAATATTCCCAAAGAAATTATAGTCGGGCGTGGCCGACCATATGATACCCTACGCCAGTTATGAATATTAAATGTGATTTATTTTTCATAATAAAGCATTTATCTTCAATATTCCCTTGTTTCGATACATTTAAGCAATTTATGGATGAAAAACTAATTTTCTGAAAGAGGCTTTATATGGGGGCTATAGGCAAATATGGACCAAGCCCGATAAAATTTTGTGAATATATTTATATTTACATAATATTTTATTGTGCTGAATTTCATCGCGATATTTGTGTTTATAAGTTAATTTGGGACATTCAAGTAATTTTATTTTAATGGGGCCCGATCTTTATGAAATTTGGCAGGGTCATCAAAACTTCTATAAGATAAAGTTGTGCCGTATTTTATCGACATATCTGCATAGTTAATATAATTATGAGCTCAGAAGCCCTTTCCGGGGGTTCTGTTCTATGGGGACTATGTGAAATAGTGGACCGATTTTAACCATTTTCAATAGGCTTCGTCCTTGGGTCAAATAAAACGTTCGTGCCAAATTTCATCCAATTATCTTGAAAATGGCGACCTGTACCTTGCGCACAAGGTTTACATTGACAGCCAGCCAGCCAGGACGAATATTTTTGTATGTTACAAACATCAGCACAAATCCAATATACCCTCCCCAGTAAAGTGGTGTAGGGTATAACAACATGGCGATGAACGGTCAAAACGAATTACGAATGTGTCTTAGAAACGGGTTAATTGGCTAGCGTCATTCAGAGGCTTAATTACTTAAGTAATTCAACTGCTCGTGTGAACTAGGTATAATATTAGTATCAAATTAAAACTGGGGAAATGTATCTATATTATATATTTGACTCACTTAGACAAAAACTCTAAAAAGAAATTAAATTTAAACAAGTAAGAAATTATAGTCGGGCGTGGCCGACCATATGATACCCTACACCAATAGCAAATATTAAATGTGATTCATTTTCAATAATAAAGCATTTATGTTGAATCTTACATACTAGGTTCCAAATAATGTCGGTTGTATGCTGACTAGGAGAAATAAAAGACGTATTTAAATAATTTTCAACACCCTTCGGCATTGGATCCAGAGAAAAGTACATATGTGACAAATTTTAACAAATTATATTGAAAATTGCGTGCTGGGTTTCCTTGGTCACAAAGACGGACATAGCTTAATCGAATCAGAAAGTGATTCTTAACCGACTGGTATACTTAAGGACAAATATTTTTGATTGTTACAAACATCAGCACATTGTTCCGATTTTTAGATAGATAGTAGTATATTAGACGTAGGTCAGAGATTAAAGGTTCAAATCGGATGGTCCGGTTTTATGGGGCTTAGGGCAGAAATTGAGCCGATCCTTATACAATTTATTGTTGAAAGTTATGTTTATATAAAACTTATTTGTGTCAAATTTCATCGTGATACTATAGACATGTGGACATTCAAGTTATTTTCTGAAAGGGGTCTTTGTATATGGGCTAGGGTTAAATGAGGCCCGATCATTACGAAAATCGACAGTGTTATTAATAATAATATTAAACTTAGTTGTGCTAATATTGGGATAGATAATAGTATATTAGACGTAGTTAAAAGATAAAAGGCCCAAGGTCAGGTTGTATGGGTGCTAGGGCAGAAATTGAGTCGATCTATTGAAATTTATTGTCGTGGATTATGTTTATATAAAGCATATTTGTGAGAAATTTCATCGTGATACTAGTGTTTATAAGTGAGTTGTGGGCATTCAAGTAATTTTCAGAAGGGGACTTTGTATACGGGCTAGGGTCAAATGAGGCCCAATCATTACGAAAATTTACAGTGTTATTTATAATTTTATCAATCTTAATTATACGGATTTTTGGAATGAATGTAGTATATTTGACGAAGTTATGAGCTAAAAGGCCCAAACCGGTAGGTTCGGTAGTATGGGGGCTAGGGCAAAAAATGGTCCGATCCTTAAAAAAAATGATTGTCGGGATTTATGTTTATATAAAACTTATTTGTGCCAAATTTCATTGTGATACTAGTGTTTAGAAGGGAATTTTGAACGTTCAAATTTATTTCTGAACAGGACTTTGTATGGGGGCTAGGGTCAAATGTGGTCCAATATTTACGAAAATTGGCAATATTATTAAGAATTAAATCAAACTTAGTTTTGCCAATTTTTGGGAAGATAATAGTATATTTGACGTAGTTATGAGTGAAAGACCCAAACGTACGGTTATATGGGGGCTAGGGAAAAACTTGGGCCGATCCTTATAAAATTTATTGTGAGGATTTATATTCACATAAAACTTATTTGTACCAAATTTCATCGTGATACTAGTGCTTATTGTGGACATTCAAGTCATTTTCTGAATGGGACTTTGTATGGGGGCTAGGGTCAAATAATGCCCGATATTTACGAAAATTACTAAAATTATTAAGACTTATATAAAACTAAGTTTTGCTAATTTTTGTAAATATAGTAGATTGTTCAATATAATTATGAGGTCGAAAGCCCTATACGGGGGTCCGGTTGTATGGGGGCTAGGTTAAATAATGGACCGATTTCAACCATTTTCAATAGCGTTCGTCCTTGGACCAAAAGAAGTGCATGTTCCAAATTTCATCAAATTATCTCAAAATTTGCGACCTGTAGAGTGCGCACAAGGTTTACATGGACACACAGACAGACAGACGGACGGACGGACATAGCTTAATCGACTCAGGAAGTGATTATGAGCCGATTAGTATACTTTAAGGTGGATGTGGGACCAATATTTTTGGGTGTTACAAACATCAGCACAAACGCATAATACCCTCCCCACTATAGTGGTGTAGGGTATAAAAAGGTCTCATTTTCGAAACAAACATTTTTAACTACTTTTTTGTGATAAATTTTCTTTAAGCTTCCATTTCTTTTTTAATCCTCATGAATTGAAATAAATAATATTACTTTGAAGCAGAGGTTCTCAGCTTCATTTGATATTAATAACATATTTATACCCTACACCACTATAGTGGGAGGGTATTATACGTTTGTGCTGATGTTTGTAACATACAAAAATATTGGTCTTACACCCACCTTTAAGTATACAGATCGACTCAGAATCACATTTTGAGTCGATTAAGACATGTCCGTCCGTCCGGCTGGCTGTCCATGTAAACCTTTTGCGCAAGGTACCGGCCGCAATTTTCAAGATAATTTGATGAAATTTGGACCAAGCATGTCTTTTGGCACAAGGACGAAAATAGTTGAAATCGGTCCATTATTTCACCTAGCCCCCATACAACCGTACCTCCCGATTTGGACTTGTAACCATTTGTATCGCAATGAAACTCAACATAATTGACTATTATTTAAAAATATATCCTTTTCCCAAATTTAATGAGGATCGGCCCATGTTTGATCTATACTCCTATATAAAGCATTATTTAGAAAATTTGTTTTTTATCATTAAATTGCTTAAATACTTTGGAATTAACGTAAAATTCAACATAAAAGTTTCTTTGTGAAAAATAAAAATTTTTAAAATATACCCATGGTGTAGGGTATTTTATGGTCGGCCATGCCCGACTATACTTTCCTACTTGTTTTTATGTAAATTTGGAATTCCATCTTTTGAAATCTTATGTCCTTTAAACTTTATGGTCCTTTTACAGGGGCATAAGAGCTGATTATGAAAAACTGAGTACACGGAGTTAATACTAATGGTCCACAGTTATCTGTACACTTAGATCTTTTTATTTGAAAATGGCTGTGCCGGGTGTTATAGAGAATTACACAAAAAACTGCATGTTTTTATTTACAAAAAATAAAAAAGACGTTCATGTGGCAAGAAAAACTTAAATTTTGTTGATCAGTATTATTAGGAAAATTAGTAAGAAGTACTAAAAATGAGACGGGGGTACTACGGTATTTTTGAGTATCTAAAAGTACTGAATTTTCCTGATAAGAAGTATATATCATTATCATTATAAATGTAACAAAAAATGGACGGAAAAAGGTCATTAAGATCATAACAGGGCCGAAATTAGTGGTATAGGTGTATTTATTCGGATTTAATGTATTAAACATTCTCTTCCTCAAACTAACCTAGCCATCCACGATAGAACTGTTGTTATGCAAAATTTCATGAAGCATAAAATCAAGATCAAAAAGTTGAAAGAGTAAAAAAAAGACTCATATATATTTATTATATATTAGAGGTTTTGAAGATGTAATGTGTCGTACTGTTCATTCCACAACATTCATTATAACAGATTTCATGAAAATCGGTGTAAAAAGGGGCGTGGCGTAAAAAGGAGCATAAGAAGAATCCTGGCGTCAAATCATGATTTTATATAGCTTATTGTTACACTTTAGAATAGAACTATTACTTTTCTAAATTTCATGAAAATCGGTTCAGCAGTTTGTCCGTGAAAGCGTAACAAACAGACTTTCTCTTTCATATAATTATAGCATAAGATATAAGTAAGGATGATTTTATCAAAGTGGGCGTAGAAAGGGGAGTGGCATCGCATGAAGTTCTTATATAGCCTCTAGTTCTTTCCAAGCTTATACCTATCGGTATGCAAAATTTCAGGTTAATCGGTTTAGTAGTTTTTGTGTATTGTGATTGCAAAATTGGTGTAATAATAGTTTTACAAACAGTGGGCGTAAAAAGGGGCGTGGTATCCGATCAAGATCTTATATAGCCTATTGTTCCTCTTGGGGTTAGACATAAATATATATATATATATATATATATATATATAGAGCTAGCTATGCCCAGTGTGCTTTGCTACCCTAAAAACAATATAATAGCTGTAATGGTTTCCCTATACATTTTCATATGGGATATACCTTGCCAACTATTGCAAGTTCGCCAATTTTTTCCAAACATCAATTTGGGTTTTAATGTCACAAATGAAAAACTTGAATATTCTAATAGTTTCCCAAATATACGAATTTTTTTATTTAACTCATATAGAAGATGCCAAGCCCTTATCTTTCAAAGTTCTTCGCGCAAAATTTGAGGATTCTAGCTCTAGTAGTTTCCCATAAATACGAATTTCTATATTTAATTCATTTGGGAGGTATCCCACCCCTAATGTTAGTCCGCCAATTTATAACCGAAATATTCACATGGTTGTCAAATGTTCGTATTTTTTTTCAATACGAACATTTATTTAAAAATAAACTTAACAAATTAATTTCTTTCTATATTATAAGGAATATTGTGTTTATAAAAACATAACAAATTGTAAATATGTACATATTATTAATATATCATTAGCATTTTAATTTGATTAAAAAATACAATTTATTAAAATTATTGACATATCAATTTTTCTTTAATTCATTCGTTTTGTATTTATGTAGGTATATAAAATATAAATAAATATATTTATATAATTTTGATATTGTTATAAGCATTAGAATAAGAAGTTATACATTTGTTAAAATCAATTTAAATATGTACACTAAAATTATATCAAAATATAATTGCTTATATAAAGGTTAGGTACAAATTTATTTTTAAGATACATACATATTTATTTATAAAGCGCTTTTAAAATAGATTATTTTAATAGATTTTTTGGGATGTCGTAAGTGTAACAGCAAGTTTCAGTTGACCTCATAAGGTCTTTTGTTCTTATTAAATTGGAAACCGTTTGAACTTTTAGACGATTTCTTTCCTTTATCTTTGTACAGTTTTGAATAGAAAAGGTGCGTTCAACTGCAGCAGATAAATGTGGTATTGATAATATGTCAAAAGCTATTCTTGAAATATCAGGAAACAGTAATTCCCCTGTTTCATTTTTTATTTTACTGTGGAAATTTTGGGTTTATTTAGAATATAAACATAAAGTTTGTGCGTACTTTAGGATCACATGAACTTCCGTTCCAAAATATTCTTGGAATTTCGAAAACTCTTCTTTTCGGCTCGAGCTGTTGCAGAAATAGTAGCTTATTTCTTTCATAAACTTTTCTATTGTTTTTGGTAGACATAAATACGCTGCAGATGAAGTTAAATTTATTATATGATACACACAACCATTAACAAATAAATTTGGCAGTAATGTTTTCAATTTAGCCTGTACCCCGTATTTTTTCCCATCATAATATTACAGTTGTCAGCTGTAAAGCCTATCATATTGTCGAGTGGGATATTGTTGTCCTTTAAAATAGTTATAAGTGTATCAGTAATTCCTTTTAGAGTACCATCACACAAAGATTCTAGTGACAAAAATCTATCCCTGCATTTTCCGTCAAAAGTTCTTACTATTATTGACAAATTCTTTGATACTGTACAATCATTACTTTCATCAATGATAATTTAAAAATAATAATGATTACAAAAATTACTTATTAATGTGGTGTTTTCCGGGCCAATTACAGAATTACAAAATATTATTTGTGCTTTATGGCGATGAATTAAAAACTTTTTTGTTATTCGCGAATCTGAAATACCAAAAAAGGTTTATAATGTTATTTAAATGATCTAGTATAGCAAATGGCAAATTGTGTTCTGCCACAAATAAACACAACATTATTTCTAACTTTTTTGCAAGATAATTGTGACACAACGAGTGCTTTCTAAAAATGTATTAATTTTTTTCTTTTCTCTTCTTTCCATTCTTCTCGAAACCCTGCTGCATAAATGTTTAGGCTTCCTAAAAATAAATAAGCTTTATCAAACAATAGTAGAACAAATTTAATAATTTATTTACCCAGTGGAAGCAGCTTCCATCTTTTTAAACTGGGGCGCACTATTTATATATATTTTCGTTGTTTTCTTTTTTTAATTTTTTTATTTACTCTTCTGGTCATGTGCAAAACATTTTCATTAGTGGTGAGTAAAATGAGATAACTTGTCATCAACTACAACTTTGTTTCAATGGCAATGTTTACAATATTTTAAAAGTTCAATATCGCTAAATTACTGAGCAAAGAACTTCTAAGGTACTAAGAAAACAAGAAAATCGTGTTAGAAATAAAGCAAGAAAAAAGTACAAAAACTGTGATGGGGGTACTACGGAATTTTTGGGTAATAATGAAAGTCCGCCCATTTTTCACCGAAATGTTCACGTGGACGTTAAAATTCTTTTTGCTAAATTATAGCTCTAATTGTTTCATATAGCTCTAATTGTTTCTCAGATAAACGAAATGTTCTGTTTAATTCATATGGGAGGTGTCATTCCCCTATTGCTAGTCCGCCAATTTATTATCCAATTATTCACATGGACTCAAAAGTTAATCATGCAAAATTTAAGGATTTAAGCTCTAATTGTTTCTCAGATATACGAATTTTTACATTTAATTCTTATGGGCGGTGCCAAGCCCCCCTAATAAAAGTCCGACCATATGTTCACATGGATGTTAAAGTTCTTCCTAGCTCTAATAGTTTCCCAGATAAACGAATTTTTGTACAGGCAAATACCGGTATAACGAATGATATAATGTCAGGCCCTTTCGTTAAATCGAAATATTCGTTATATCGGAATTATTTTTTCTAGTAAATTTCTTTATTTAATGGACAAAAAACCATTCAAAATAATGTATGAAATTATTACTTCAAATTTTATTTCAAACAACTAATAACAACGCACACGTTTTTCCATTTTGAACATCTGAACGGATTGAAAAATTTGTGAAGGATTTTAGTTTTCTAACAACTTTAATTTCCTGCTATTTCCTTAACCTTATTTTATTATCTAGAAGATAGAATTAAACTCTTTTGAGGAAAAACTTAACTTGAGAATCGATAACTGAGTCTCATGCTGATAATTTCAAAACCCTGGAATATTGCGCCATATTGGGGTATCGAAATAATTTATTTTGCTGTAAAATTTTATTATTTCAATGTATCCCTTTTAAACACGATTCAAGCTAAATTTACCATTAAATTCAAATCTAACAGATTTATGCTTTCAAGGCAAAACTACTGAACCGATTTACATGAAATTTGGACCGCTAATAGGTCTAACCCCAAAAGGAACAATAGGCTATATATGATCTTGATCAGATGCCACGCCCCTTTTTACGCCCACTTTTTGTGAAACTATTATTACACCAATTTTGCAATCATAATATGCAAAAACTACTAAACCCATTAACCTGAAATTCTGCATACCGATAGGTATAGCTTGGAAAGAACTGTAGGCTATATATATGAACTTGATCCGATGCCGCGCCTTTTCTACGCCCACTTTTTTATAAAACTATCCTTACCTATAATTATATGAAAGAGAAAGTATTTTTGTTACGCTTTCACGGACACACTACTAAACCGATTTACATAAAATTTAGAACACTAATAGTATTCTAAAGTAGAACAATAGGCTAAATAAAATAATGATTTGACGTCACGGTTATTCATATGCTTACTTTTTTCCATATATGTAATTGTTATACAAAATTTTAATTCGAGACTTACAGAAAACTACTGAACCGATAGGATCAGGATCGGACGCCACGCCCCTTTTTTCACCAACTTTTTGTAAAACAATCATTAAACTAAATTTACGTTCAGGAATACAAAAAACTACTGATCCGATTTTCATGAAATCTGTTATAACGAATGTTGTGGAATGAACAGTACGACACATTACATCTTCAAAACCTATAATAAATATATATGAAACTCTTTTTTTTTTACTTTTTCACTACATTACTAATAAAATTATTTACATAAAATTTAGGTCTAACCTCAGAAGTTAACAAGTTAGAGTGATATATTCGGCTATGCCGAATCTTAAATACCCTCCACCAGCAAGCTACTTTTTATTAAAACCCATTTAACATCTAATGTTTAGATTACTTGACTTCATATAGGAGCTACGACCAATTACGGGCCTCTCCAGAAAAATTCCGTAGAGTGATTCATATGTATGTGCACAAAACATATTTGTGTCGAATTTTATCAAGATAGCTTTATTTAACAATGAAATATGTGAGTTTAAATAATTTTCGGAAGAAAGCCTTATATGGGAGCTATGACCAATAATGGACCGATCCGGGGAAAAATTGTTAGAATGATTTATATGTATACAAAATATATTCAAGTTGAATTTTATACCGATATGAAACATATGCATTTAAATGATTTTCGGAAGTGGACCCTATATGGGAGCTATGACCAATTATGGTCTTATCCGAAAAAAATTTCGTGGAGTGATTCACATATAGACGAAACATATTTGTGTCGAATTTTATAATTTTTTACCTTTATTTGACAATTAAATATGTGCGTTTAAGTGATTTCCGGAAGTGGGCCTTATATGGGAGCTATGACTTATAATGGACCGACCCGAAAAGAAATTTGTTAGAATGATTTGTATGTACACAAAACATATTCAGCTCGAATTTTATCACAAAAGCCTTATTTGTCAATGAAATATGTGTGCTTAGGTGATTTTTTATTTTTATATGAAAACTCTAAAATGTTTGTAGATCCTTAACTAACTTTACGATTAGGTAAAGTAAAAATCTGTATTCAATTTAATTTATTATCAAAAATCGATTTTCATCTAAAGCGTTTTCCACCGGAAAACTGTTTTTATTTAAAAACCTGTAATCTGCTGTATATTCTCAGAAAATAACTATTTTAAAACAGAATCTTTATTTTAAATCTTAAATGAATGTCTACGATGCCACATTTGTATGCAGTATAAAAACTACTGAAAAAAACCGCTTCTAAAATAGGAAAAATAATATATTCATATTACATTTTCACTTAAATTCGAATTTTAAATCGCCTGTGGTTCCTTCCTTTAAACCTAAATCTATCTAGAAATCATTCATATCTCCCCTTAAAATTTCTATTTATATAACTCTTTAAAAAATTACTTTAAATAACTCTCAATTTGAGAAAACAATAAAGATCCTTAATCACACATATTTTCTATACAAATCAGTTTTATATCAAAAATAAAAGATTTAAATTTATTGTTTATCGAGATAACAATAAAAATCTATGATCAGGTAAATATGTCATCAAAAAATTATCTTGATATAAATTCGGTTGCTATTTTTCAAATGCAGCTCAAATCTAAAAAACCATGAAGATATGTATTTGACTACTCATTAGAGTGTCCCGAAAGACAGCACTTTTGCAAATCTTATATAGGTAGACCTCTCAAACGATAAAAAAATTTGGATAAATTGATCTTTCGATATCTTTTTATACTTTTAGAAAATTATGAACCAAAAATTCTGCACAACTTTTTCTGTATGTAGCGCCGTATTTATTCTAAGCTTTTCAAATTAAATAATCATTTTGAATAACTGCAGCACACATTTTCCATTTACCATTTACAAATTCTGATTTTTTTTAATTAGAGGAAGACGTGTATATATTAATAAGTAAAATTATTTGGGTATCTGCTTTGTACATCTAACGATATTTGACCTTTACTTCTTCGGATTTAATAAGTGGTGTCTAAATTCTGTCAAAACTTTAGTGTGGATGTATAAAAGCTAATGAGTAAAAACAAGTAAGAGTGCTATATTCGGCTTTGCCGAATCTTAAATACCCTCCACCTTAAACTGGTTGCGTAATTTATCAAATTTTATGGATTGATTCAAATTTACCTTAACATTTTACATTACGCCTTACATATGCAATTAAAAACAAGTAAGAGTGTTATATTCGGCCATGCCGAATCTTATATTCCCACCATCAAATCATCCTTATAAATAAACTTTGATATTATCGATCTATGTTGAATCATATGTCTATATTAACATAAACATCAGGGAAATATTTGGAAGAGGGCCATTATTAAGGGCTTAAGCATTTCATCGCTGCACTTGCAGTTTTAAGCTAGTAATGATCTTTAAAGTCATTTTCTGAAGGGGACCTTACAAGGGGGATAGGGTTAATTAAGGACCGATCCTTATATATATAATTTGATAAAGAATTTTTGGCTCGCACAAAACTTGTTTATGTAGAATTTTACTGCTGTACTCACATTTTCGCGTCAGTAATAAACTTATGGACCCATCCTCATAAAATTTAAGAAAATGATTTTAGTTCCTATAAAACTTTTTTATGTCGAATTTTATTGCTATATATATGTATGTATATATGTTTCTTAACGTCAGATAAGAGCATTAAAGGGGGGTCTTATATGGGGGGTAGGGTCAATTATGAACCGGTCCTTATAACATTTTATGAAGTGATTTAGGTTCTTATAAAACAAGTTTCTGCCGAATTGCACCGCTATTAATGCTTCTCTTAGCCAGTTATGGGCAATAAAGTCAATTTCTGACGAGGACTTCATATGGGCGGTAGGGTCAATTATGGACCTATTCTTATAAAATTTTACAAAGAAATTGAAGTTCTCATTAAACATGTTTGTGCCGAATTTCACCGCTATTGATGCATCTCTTAGCCAGTTGTGAGCGATAAAGTCATTTTCTGAAGGGGACTTTATATGGGGGGTAGGGTCAATTATGGACCTATCCTTATAAAATTCTACGAAGAGATTTATGTTTCCATAAAACATGTTTGTGCCGAATTTCACCGCTATTGATTCTTCTCTTAGCAAGTTATGAGCGATAAAGTCATTACCTGGAGGAGGCCTTATATGGGGGCTAGGCGAAATCGTGGACCGATATTGCGCATTTTCAATACCAAACAAACTGCATCAACTAGAAGTATCTATGCAAATTTTCAGCTCGCTAGCTACTTCCATTTGGACTCTATCGTGTTTTCAACAGACAGACAGACGGACGGACATGGCTAGATCGTTTTAGAATCTAATAAGGACCCAGAATATATATACTTTTATGGGTCTTAGACGAATATTTCAATGTGTTACAAACGGAATGACAAAAACAATATCCCCCCCATCTTTTTTGATGGTGGGTATAACAAAACTATCACTTAACAGACTGTTAAAGAGCGTACTAAATGTAACAAATGTTAACTTATGTTATGTATTTAAAATAATTTCAATGTGTGGGAAAAATGTATGGCAATATGATTAATTTTAAAACGATAGATTTTCAATATTGTTGATCCTATGAAAAAAAATTAAAAAAAAACAAGATTTTGTTTCAATGTTGTCAAAAAATGTTGTTTTTTAATTTTTATTGTTGAGCCGAATTTTTCAATATTCAATGCCAAGCTACATAAGAATATAATCAAAATTTTGGCCAAAGATTATTAATTTGATCGTGAAAAGAATTATGAATCGACAGACGGTCATACGTGGCTAAATCTAATCAGAAATCAAATGTTTTTAGAAGAAGTTACACATTTAATTGGATTTTTTAAAAATGTTTATTATTTATGACAAACAAATTTATATCGACCAGGAATCGAACCGGCGATGCTCGGTTTGTTAATTCTCTATCTCATCCATTGCACCACATCATTATTTTGTCTTTCGTTAACTAATATTTTTCATATAAAAATGCCGTGTTATTTCCTGTTTATACAAAACATTGCTGCTGAATAACTTTTATTAACACTGATGTTGCTGAATAGCATAAAAAATTAAACAGTTACACTTTCTCAATGTGTACATTTTATTTGATCGTGGTTTAGCAACAATTTTTTACACAAACAGGAAAGACAATTTCTATGTGAACATCATTAATTGCAAACAATTACGAAGCTAGATAATAGTGTAGTGGGTATGACGTAGAACTGGCAACTGAGAAATCTTAAGTTCAAACCCTGTTCGTCATGGACACTTTTTATTTAATTTTTTGCGAAAAAAAATACATTTTTGAGTCCCTATGGGTGGTACAAGAAATTGTGGACCGATTTCGATTTTTAACACAGTGGATCACCGTACCAAAAACTATATGTCTGACAAAATTCAACAATATTTGTGCCAAATATTTTATGAATATCATTATTTAGTAATTAGTAATATGCGTTTAAGTGATTCTCGAAAGGGGACATTGTATGGGAACTACGACCAATTATGGACCGATCGTAAACAAATTTTACAGTATCCTTTATGTATACAAAAGCAATATTTGTGCCAAATTTTGTATGAATATCTTTATTTGGTAATGAGAAATATGCGTTTAAGTGATTTTCGGAAGGGGACCTTGTATGGGAGCTATGGCCAATTACGGACCGATCGTATACAAATTTTACATTAACATTTCTGTATACAAAAGCAATATTTCTGCCAAATTAGACATGTGTATCGTTATTTGGTAATGAGTTATGTGCGTTTAAGTGATTTTCGGAGGGGGACCTTATATGGGAGCTATGACCAATTATGGACCTATTCAGAAAATTAATTCTTTATATGAATTCTATTGGCATAAAACTTTCACTCTTGAAATTTTGTAAAGATATCGGCATTATAACGGAAGTTATTAACAATAAATTAATTTCCTGGAATATGTACATTTGTATGGGAGGTATATGAAATTGTGAACCGATTTTACCGATTTTTAACATAGTTGATCCTGGCACCAAGTGTTGTATTTCTGACAACATTCATCAATTTATCTGCAATAGTTTTTGTAAAAAGTACAATTAAATATGTGAAAAAACACAATTTTTTTCGAGGTTGTCCCAAATTTTTACTCATATCTCAGAACCTATTCTACCGATCTCGCCGATTTTCAATACCAAACTGCTTAGGATAACAGTAAATATTTTGGGTGAATTTCATTAAGTTCCATTGCTTCGTTTTACCGTGAGCGTGTTTTATACAGACAGACAGACGGACGGACAGACGGACATATCTAAATCGACTCAGAATTTCATAAGGACCAAGAATATATATACTTTGTTGGGTCTCAGATGAATATTTCTTTGTGTTACAAACGGAATGACAAACTTATATATACCCTCTATCACCACTGGTGGTGTGGAGGGTATAATAATATGTTTAAACATACTTTTGTATAAAAGGATGTATTTTTGAGAAACAATGATGGTGGTTTTACTCTGTAATGAACTTCTCAAAATTGTTTGTCAAATTAAAAGTTGTTTTGTTTTCTCTGTCAAGATTCAAGGATTCTTCATATTGTTTAGAACAGAAAAAAACTTAATTCTGTTATTTTTAAAGGAATTTGAAATCTTCTAAATTTTTCATAATTTTGTGCAGAATGTTTCATAATCGTTTCAGAGTTTCTTCAATTGATTTTCGGGGGGTTCTGTTCTATGGGGGCTAGGTGAAATAATGTACCGATTTTAACCATTTTCAATAGGCTTCGTCCCTGGGTCAAATAAAACTTGCGTGCCAAATTTCATCCAATTATGTTGCAAATTCCGACCTGTACCTTGCGCACAAGGTTTACATGGACAGTGTGAGGTCAACGAGTACATTTCTAGGAGTATACGATTCACTTTTGTATTTTTTTTATTTTATGGATCACTATTTCATTGAGAAACATTGTTTTCAAAAACTGAAAATAAAATTTGATTCGAATTTTGTACGTTCAATTGTGTTGAAGAATTTTTTTAATTTGATAAAATTACATCATACCTAGGGATAAAACTGCTGCATACAATAATATTCTTTATCTTTACATTGGATTGGATTAGATTTACTGTCCGAAAGTCCAGATTATAAGGGATAAGAAACTGGATACTAAGATTGATTACAATTTCTGCTGGTTCCCTGATTGCAAGGGAACAGGGCATCGTTATTTTGGTAAAGGCGGGCGCAGGGTTTCTGGAGCTCATTGTGTTAGGACCAACCAATAGAGCTCAATCGCTGCTGAATAAAATTCCATAATCAGTTTCGAAAGATCAATTCCTGGTTTCAAAATTCATACATTCCGGTCCAATACGAGGAACAGTTCATTCTTATAAATTTTGGGTCATAATTTAGTAAAATAATCCAAAAGTAGTGTTATAGAATCATAGATTACAAATCAATCATACTATAATTGTGCCAATTTGAAAATCATTGTATGTAAAAGTAAAACTAATATTTGACGTACATTCCATCATTCTCGGATATACCTTTGCACCTTGAACTAGACTTTTAACTTCAATAATGTGAAAACCTTGATTTGACTATTTACTTATTTTTTTTTTTTTTTTGTTTATCAATTATTTCATTTAACTTAATTAATTGTTTTGTCATAATTTGTTTTTTTTTAACTATTTTTTTAATTTCTTGATTCATTTAATTTCATTTATAAAAGTCAAAATTTTTTTATCAACAATTTCAAAAGTAACATGAAAACTCTATAAGGAACGTTTTGATAACTTAAAATTCACTAGTTTTACATTTATAAACAATTATTCTTGACATGTGTATATGGAATTTGAATTTGAATTAGTAACTTTTATATAACAGTCTTCAAAGAAACCTTTTCTTCGGACAACAGGCCTGCTGTCATCGATGGATCGGAAAATTTGGTCAGTTAATTTCTAAAAGTTTTTATATACACATGTACACTTAAAGAAAATGATAATGAAAATATTGGTAAAATACATATAAACAATCATACACATTATTCATAATTACACGGTTTCCTTAATAGTTTTTATTTACTTTTTGAATATTTTAATAATTTTAATTTGTTTATATTATATCCATATTAATATAAAAAAATGTTTTCTATTAACGTCAATTTTGAGCAATAAATATTGTTATATTTTGAACATGGAGAATTAGATCGTTACTTTTAATTCCACGAAAAGTCTAGGGTAAACGGTTAGGTTTGATTAGGGCTACCTGTGATTTTTGCTAAAAACGTAGTATGGTGGGAGGGATAGATAGCAGAGAAGTCAATATTATCTTATTCTTCTCTATCGGAAACTTCGCCATTCATATAATAATTTTCATTTATTTCTTTTGTTTGTATATTTATTATTTCATGTTTGTGTTTGTCGACAGTTATTAGCTACCTAATATTTTAAAATCTTATGTAGCTAACCGGAACCTTGCATTCTGAAGAGAAGAACCAGCCCAATATCCCTGAGCACGGCCGGACTCCTAGGTAGCTATCTCTCCAGAATGGCAAGGCCTTTAGTGGTGGTTCGTCACAACAGCCAGCCAGACGGACGGACATAGCTTAATCGACTCAAAAAACGATTCTAAGCCGATTGGTATACTTTAAGGTGGGTCTGGGACGAAAATTTTTGTATGTTACAAACATCAGCACAAATCCAATATACCCTACCCACTAAAGTGGTGTAGGGTATAAATACCTTTATATTGATAAAAAGCGGCACAACTAAGTTTTATAAGAGCCTTGATGACCTTGCCAAATTTCATAGAGAGCGGGACTCATTTGACCCTAGCTCCCATACAAAGTCTCCTTAATATTATGTAAATATAAATATATTCACAAATTTGCTAGGGGCAAATTTGGTCCATATTTGCTCCTAGCTCCCATATAAAGCCTGTTTCAGACAATTAGATTTTCATCCATAAATTGCTTAAATGTATCGGAACAATTACTTTAATGTCCAAAATTAACTTATAAACACAAATATCGCGATGAAATTCAGCACAATAAAATATTATGTGTATATAAATATATTCATAAAATTTTATCAGCCTTGGCCATATTTGCCCCTAGCCCCCATATAAAGGCTCTTTCAGAAAATTAGTTTTTCATCCATTAATTGCTTAAATGTATCGAAACAAGGTAATAGAAGATAAACGCTTTATTATGAAAAATAAATCACATTTAATATTCATAACTGGTGAAGGGTATCATATGGTCGGTCACGCCCGACTATAATTTCTTATTTGGTTTTATATATATAGATTATACCCTCTAACACCATCAGTGGTGATAGAGGGTATATATAACTTTGTGTGTAACAGCAAGAAATGTTCATACAAATACAATATATGTAAATAGAAATCATACTAGCAACGAAGATCTCAGTCGGTCCACAATTCGTCATAGCTCCCATATAAGATCCACTTCCAAAAGTTTCGTCTATATATGAATCACTTTATGAAATTTTTTTCCGATAGGACCATAATTTGTTATAGCTCCCATATAAGGACCACTTCCGAAAATAACTTAAACGCATTTCATTGATAAATAAAGCTATCGGTATAAAATTCAACTTATATATTCAACTAATATGTTTTGTGTACATATAAATCATTCTACCAATTTTTCCCGGATCGGTCCATTATTGGTCATATCTCCCGAAATCATTTAAACTCACATATTTCATTGTCAAATAAAGCTATCTTGATAAAATTCGACACAAATATGTTTTGTGTAAATACATGTGAATCACTCTACGAAATTTTTATGGAGAGGCCCGTAATTGGTCATAGCTCCTATATAAAGTCCACTTCCGAAAATCACTTAAACGCACATATTTCATTAATTAATAAATCTATTGGAGTAATTAATATTCGACTTGATTTTTTTTTTTTTTTTGCATATAAATCATTATACGAAATTTTTCCTAATCGGTCCATAATTGGTCACAACTCCCATATAAGAATCATTTCCGAAAATTACTTAAACGCACATTGACAATCAAAGTCATCGTGAAAAATTCGACATAAATGTGTATTTTGTATATATAAATCGTTATACGGAATTTTACTTCTGAAAATCACTTAATACCACTTAATTCATTATTAAATGATTATATCCAGATAAAATTCGACATGAGTATGTTTGTGTATAGATAAATCATTATATTGAAATGTTTGCAACTGGCACATTAATATAAAATTTTATGAATATAATCAAAATTAGTTCCACATATGCATAAATGTACCCTCACTACGGAAACAAAAATTTTGTCAAGTTATCTAAAAATTTGATAGTTAAATGATTTTTAATAAAAAGTAGCTTGCTGGGTATTTAAGATTCGGGATAGCTGAATATAGTACTCCAACTTGTTATCAGTATAAAATTGTATGTTTTGTTAGGTTTTTTCTAGTAATAAGAAAACATAAACAGAAAAGTATTTTTAAAACATTATGACATTTAATGAGAATGTTAATATAATTTTTCTTGTTTATCCTAACATATATTACACTATGCAACAAATTTTGGGTCTTCGAATCTTTCCCGAACAAGACCAACGGGAAATGAAAGTAGACAATTAATTGACCCAATTCCCCAAAGGGTTTTAAAAAGTTAGCTCGTATCGTTAATTTATAGGCATTTTAAACTAAGCATTTTTTCAATAAAATTTTCTCATATGTAATATCTAAAAATTTTGAGCATGAACCTCTCTGATTTTGCTGAAATTTGGCACACACATACAAAAATGTTAAGTTCTCCAAAATTTCCAACAGTTTATCTAAAAAGGATTCAATTTGATATTGCATGTATTCTAACATATTTATCCGATTTTATTTTAGACTGTAATTAACTCCTATGTGTTGTAGTTTGTCAATACTTTATTAAAGATATTATGGTTTTAAAATAAGGATAATTATATAAAAAAAATGTCCTTGAGTCAAGGATATCTTAAAAACAGTATATACCATTCCTTAATTAAAATTTGTTTATGATTTCAACAACAACATATAAAAAAATCAGAGTTGGTCCATGGAGGGATCCATAGAAAATCTAATTTTAGTAAACTAATTCATTTTACTTCCGTACAAATTTTCAAATTTTTAATTTTATTTTTGATAAATCAAATAAAATTTGAACATTTCTAGTGGAGTATTTAGTAACAACTATTAAAATAGAAAGTATATACAGTGTTATAAATTTCTTTGTAAGTTTGTTTATTTGTTTAATTGCTTGTGTGTCAATCACGCCTAAACGGGTGAACCGATTTTCTTCAAATTTGGAACATAGAAAGATATATGTCTGGAAGCGTCAATAGGCTATATTACTTTTCGAAAATTGGACTAGAAGGGGGTAAAAAAATGGATGAAAACGACGAAAGAAGGCTAAATAGGTACTTTTGTGCATAAAAACTTATTTTTGTCTATTCTAATGCGAAAATATTTTCGATTTAGCATTCTAAAGTGTCAGAAATATGTATTAGCAAAGTTGCGTTGCGAAAGATGAAAAAATTGGGAAAAGGGAGAAAAAATGGGAAAATCGATACTTTTGTGCTTGAAAACTGATTTTTGTATATTCTAACGTTAAACTATTTTCGATTTAGCTATCTAAAGTGTAAAAAATTGTATTAGCAAAGTTCCGTTGCGAAGGTTTGACCAAAGCGAGTAAAAAAATGGGGAAATTATTTTTGTTTTTGTCTTTAAAAAGTGATTCTAAAGCCAAATACTTTCGATTTAGCTTTTAAAGTGCCAGAAATATGTATTGGGAAAAATTCGTTGCGAATGCTGGGGAAATTAGCATGTGGGTAATTTATGAGACTCTTTTTTTACTCTATCACTACATAACTAATAAACTTATTTACATACAATTTTGCATTTAATAGGTCTAACCTCAGAAGTTAAAAAAAATTTGTAATTTTCTCGAATCAAGAAAAAACTTAAAATATAACAGTCTTCCAGTTTTTAACAGTGTGACTCTGATTATTTTTAAACTGTACTCATTAAAATTTAATAAGAAAATTTTTAGTTTTTTTATTCACCCTGTCTTACACAAGATGATCATGAATTTTTCGACAGATTTTCTCGATGCGAGAATTACAGAAACGGGGCACTGATTTCAGTACAGTTTCTCAAAAAAAGTTTCCTAAATGTTTCTACAAATTAGTCAAAATTTCCTAATTAAAGTTAATTTTCAATTTGTAAATTTTTAAGGGATATTTTGGTCCAGAAACTGACTTTAAGTATTAAACAAAATGCAGAAAAAAATAATAACTATTTTATCGTTATAAGCTAAATTTTTATATATATTACAAAAAGTGTAGTCATTACAGATAGAAAAATATTCTCTTTACTCTTAGAAGAAACCCGGACAACGCTGGGTACGCGCAGCTAGACTCAATATTTTAAATTTATATATATCAATTTTTTGACAAATTAAACTGCAAAGGAAATATTTGTATTTTTGACACTTTTGGTGATGCAATTACGTCTTATTATAACAAACGACTGAATAGAATTTAATGAAATTTGAACCACACACTTTAAGACTGTTTTGGGAAGAAAGGGGAAAAATTAGTACATACGTTTTCCGTAAGTCAATGAATATTATCTGTATCTGTCAAAATTTTGTGTAGAAGGATACGAATGAGATCGTCTAAACCAGCCAAGCGCAGAAAGAGAGACGCTAAGAAACTGTTATTGTAGTGTTGAGAAAATACTAAAAAACACTTAGATAAAATATTGCCTAATTACGCTTGTTATGACCAAATTTCATAACAAGTAGAATGGTAAATTTAACAGATAAAACATATTCAAAGAAAAGAAAAATGTATATCTCTTCACAAAGACAAAGTTTTTTATTTAAAATTTGTAAAAAAAAAGTATTAAAAATACTGTTTTTATGTGTTTTCATTCTTATGCATTAGAAAATTTTTTTGGAGTGTACGTGTTTTTTGCAACTAATTATCTTGTTTACAAATTGTGTTGTTGTTTTTACAGGTTGTTTCTGCAATTTTTGAAACAAAGCGACATCAACCTAAATAAAATGGTAAATTTAACAGATAAAAAACATATTCAAAGAAAAGAAACATGTATATCTCTTCACAAAGATAAAGTTTTTTATTTAAAATTTTTTAAAAAAAGTATTAAAAATACTGTTTTTATGTGTTTTCATTCTTATGCATTAGAAAATTTTTTTGGAGTGTACGTGTTTTTTGCAACTAATTCTCTTGTTTACAAATTGTGTTGTTGTTTTTACAAGTTGTTTTTGCAATTTTTGAAACAAAGCGACATCAACCTACATTGTTGAATGCTGTTAAGCAACTGAAGATAATTTGTTGCATTTTTACGCTCTTGCTATGGGTTTTGTTTACGATCGGGTAGTGTACGTATGAATTGCCGAAAATCTTCGTAATTTGAACAATATGAACGCGCAACGCTGGTTTAGATCAGTAAACAGTGTTGCCACTTTGGTTATTATTAACCAAAATTGGTTATTATACCCTACACCACTTTAGTGGGGAGGGTATATTGGATTTGTGCTGATGTTTGTAACATACAAAAATATTCGTCCTAGACCCAACTTAAAGTATACCAATCGTCTTAGAATCGTTTTCTGAGTCGATTAAGCTATGTCCGTCCGTCCGTCTGGCCGGCTGTCCATGTCAGACCTGGGATAAATGCATTAAATGTGTTAATGCATTAACAATTTTTTCTACATTAAAAAAAATTAATGTTAATGCAAGTTTATTGCATTAACATTAACATGGGTACATTTAATGCATTAAATTTGCATTAACATTAAATATTTTTAAATTTAATGCATTAATTTTACATTAACATTAAATATTTGTGAAATTAATGCATTAATTTTGCATTAACATTAAATATTTTTGAATTTAATGCATTAATTTTTCATTAACATTAAATAATAAATAATAAAATTAATGCATTAATTTTCCATTAACATTAATGTATAAAATAATTTATAAAAATAAGAATACAGCGCTAAAGACCTCGGTCTAACTAAATTCAAGTAAAATTGAATGAGTTAAAGTCCTTTCTAATAAGTCCTATACTCGATAATACATATTAGAAGAATAGTATCACTTCCCAGATATTCCTTTTTTAGTTTATTTTGTTAAAGTCCTTTCGAATAAGTCCTATACACGATAATACTTATTAGAAGAATAGTATCACTTCCCAGATATTCCTTTTTTAGTTTATTTTGTCTGTGGAATCTTATATAAATATCATATTTAAAACACACAAGTTTGAATGGAATATAGGAGTTATTAGAAAGGACTTTAACCTATTTAATTTTAGTTGTATTTAGTTAGATCGAGGTCTTTTGTGCTGTATTTTTATTTATGTTTATTAAATTTTATATATATTAATGTTAATGGAATATTAATGCATTAATTTTATTGCTTATTTAATGTTAATGTAAAATTAATGCACTAAATTCAGATATATTTAATGTTAATGCAAAATTAATGCATTAATTTCAAAAATATTTAATGTTAATGTAAAATTAATGCATTAAATTCAAAAATATTTAATGTTAATGGAAATTTAATGCATTAAATTTTACAAATTTAATGTTAATGCAATATTTTTTACATTAAATTAATTTTTTTTTAATTTAATGTTAATGCAAAATTAATGGAAATCGCCCAGGTCTGGTCCATGTAAACCTTGTGCGCAAGGTACAGGTCGCAATTTTCAAGATAATTGGATGAAATTTGGCACGCACGTTTTATTTGGACGAACAAGGACGAAGCCTATTGAAAATGGTTAAAATCGGTTTATTATTTCACCTAGCCCCCTTAGAACAGAACCCCCCGAAAAGGGCTTCTGAGCTCATAATTATGTTAAATATACAGATATATCGATAAAATACGGCACAACTAAGTCTGGATGACCCTGCCAAATTTCATAAAGATCGGGCCCCATTTGACCCTAGCTCCCATACAAATTCCCCTTCAGAAAATTACTTGAATGTCCCAAATTAACTTATAAACACAAATATCGCGATGAAATTCGGCGCAATAAAATATTATGTAAATATAAATATATTCACAAAATTTTTTCGGGCTTGGTCCATATTTGCCCCTAGCCCCTATATAAAGCCTCTTTCAGAAAATAAGTTTTTCATCCATAAATTGCTTAAATGTATCGGAACAAGGGAATATTGAAGATAAATGCTTTATTATGAAAAATAAATCACATTTAATATTCATAACTGGTGTAGGGTATCATATGGTCGGCCACGCCCGACTATCTTACTTGTTTTTATTTTGCATGTGTACATGTGAATTATTTTTTCGTTTTGGTTATTTATTGCAAACAATTGAACTAAATGCTGTTTGCTTTTATTCTAAAAATAAAATTAAAAAAAACTTCTTTTATCTCTAGTTTTAAAGCAACTATTGTTCAATTCACAATCAAGTTGTATATTGTACCTACCCAGCAAAAAATCTGAAATTTTTGGTAATAGCCAGTAGTTATTTCATACATTACTTGGTAATGAGTGTTCATTATCATCCACATTATTTCATTTAGCTGAATAGGTTATTACTGGTAAAGAACAAAACAATTTGGATTTGTTATGGCTCAATTGTCTAGGTCGTTTATTTAACAAACAGGGGGTTCGTGGTTCGAGCCCTGCTGGATACTGTTTATTTTTTTTCAAAATGACATTCATTTATATATTTTTGTAAGATGCCGTTCTCAAAATCACAAAAAGCAACATGTTAATGGAGCATCGAGTAAGCGGCTGGAGTGAGAAACACAGAAAGCAACTGAATGCCTGGGTTCAAATCCCGGCCGAGAATTTTTTTATTTTTTGTTTTCTACATACAAAGTCGGCCCAAAATAACTAGCTATCACATAACATATTTGTAGTTTTATTTGTAACTAGTTATTTCGCAAAGTTTTTGTAATCAAATTAGTAACCATTTATTAATTTGTTTAAGGTAGGTACATATTATTTGAACCTTGTCGAACAAAAATAATTAGTTATTCACCCCAAAAGTAATTAGTTTCCACGTGATTCCAATATTACTTTCTAGATTACTAGGTAATGAAAATTTTTGCTGGGTACTAAAGTGTAGTAACAGTGATTATAAAAAAATCAAAAAATATTAAATTAATTAAACTTGCGAAATAAACCAAATTATTTTCTTTGAATTTTCAATTCTTTTATTTTTTTATTCCACATTTTAAACTAATAAATAAACTATTTTTAATAAAATTTTAGTTTTTTGTTTTGGTAAACAGCTGTTTGTTTTTGATTTCAGTGTTACCACTTTATCGTTTTTTATGCTAAAATCGTTTGAATTTTTTGTTTATATGTTGAAATAAACAATTGGCAACACTAAACTTTTTTACAACATTCGAAAAATATATGAAAAATTGTCGTAGGAGTTGTATAGAGCTTTTGCATAGAAAATACCAACAACATTGTTATGACTATTGTAGCAGCTGCTGACATACAACGCATACAACATCGATTGTGAATTGAACATATGTAAATATACATGTCGTCCCTGTTTTAAATTTTGGTAATATGTGGAATTTTTTTTACTATTCGAAATTTTTTTATTACTGCAATTTGTACATCTACTGGTTATACCTATGTGCACAAAGGTATTTTTCGATATCTTAATTGGTTTAGGATTTAGCAAAAGTACCTATGCGTTTTCCACATATTAAATGAGTTGATTTAAATCATAACAACACCGTAATATTATTTTATTTACACTAGCCAATCTTACACCGTGAATAATGGATCTTCTCTCTCCTTTTGGTGCATCCAGGATGCCTGTGTGTTTCATTGCGTTTTGTATATTGTTTTTGTTTCTTGGTGTATTCAGTTTCGTATGTTTGGATGCTGTTGGTTTTACTGCCTTGTGTATTTTGTTTTTTGTGTGGTTATTACGTTTAGCGCTGCACAGTGGGGCAGAATCGAAATTTTTTGGAAATAAATCTGGCATTTCTAAACGGCTGATCCGATCGGGATAAAATTTGGCGTGAGCGTAGCCAAGGAGTATTCGAGTTTAAGTTTTGAAGATGAACCCTGCAGATGCCCCCGGGACGGCGCTGTGGCGGCTCAAAGTAGGGTACCTACGACATGTAAAATTTTTAAACTCGTGGCATTTTTTTGTTTTTCACCCAAATACAAAGATTTTTATATGCTTGGACATACTACTTATCTCTTATAATATCCGAGTTATAGGCATTTAAAAATTTAGTGATACAAAATTTACCATACCTTGGTCCGCCTTTTTTTGAATACCGGGCGTAATTTTGGACCAAATGAACTCAATTTTTTCTTGTTAGTTAGACAACAAAATTTCCAATAATATACAAAAATTTCAGATCAATATCATTTACAGATCCAAAAATATACGTTTTTTAATTTAAAAATTCAAAAAATTTTACATTTTTGCCGTCTTTTTGCCAAAAATGTGTCTTAACTCGTTTATTAATAAAATAAAATTTTCTTTAAGAACATATAACAATTTTATAGTTTTCTAAAAGGTATCTTTACGCAGAACGCTTTGGCGTAAAAAACTTGTCTTGTTTTTTGAAAATGTTGCCACTGCGTCCTTCCGAATATGACCTATTTTTTATCAAAACTTCAACTTTGGGCGACATGTTCTAAAATCCCAAAGCTGGGATCAGAAAACTGAAAGTAGTTTTGGAAACCTCAATATGTTTTATATTTACTCCAAAAGTATTTTCCCAGCCCTGAAAGAAATGTGGACCCTATGGGCAAAAATGTAAAAATCCCATTTTTGGGATTTTCATTCCTATTTTTGGGAATTGCGGGATGCCCTTTGACCTTTTCAATTTTTTTGCATTTTCTTATTTGAAATGACAAATTTAACAAGCGTTGAAAATTTCATTGAGTTTTGTTCATAAATAAAGATTTTGTCTTATATAACATATTTGTTAAATTTCTAAAACTATGATTTATATCAAAATTTTAATAGGGTCGCAGATAGCTACAACAATTTAGTCCATATTTATCCCTTAATATCATTTTTTAGTTAGATATGGAAATTCTCGACCCTTTACAAAAAATTTCAAGCCAATATCTCAATTACATTCAAAAATATGTTCATTTAAACCTGTGTCCTTTAATTTCATCTTTTTCATATTTTAGTATTAAGTATGACAGAACATACATTTGGTGTTCAATAAAATATTTGGACAATTTTTAAAAATTACATATTTAGTTAATTATTTTATTAAAGACTATAACATTGTATATACAATAAAAAAATTATAATTTTATTATGAGCCACGCACAACAACACCTAAATCACCCCACACAAACCACCTTTCCCGCCCACCGAAATATAAAACACAATTTAATACAATATCATCAGTTAGTATAATAGCTTTTTTTATTTGAACTGTTTATCTTAAACATAATACAATTAATTCTTACAACCTACTTATATAGTAAATTCCTAACACTACTTATTTTCTATATAATAATCTGTCATATCGGTATACATATCCAGAAGGTAATATAAGTCCTTTAAATCTTCCTTGTTTTGAGATGATAGAGTTTCATAACAAATCCATCTTTTTCGCATAGTTGAAAGAACAGGATCAGAAGATAGAAGTAAACTATTAAAAATATCTTCATTCTGTGATTGCCTGGAGCATTTTCTTGAGCTTCCTGGGCTTCTTCTGTTAACTCTCCAAGTGGAAGAATATTCGATTCAATTATTATTTGACCATGACATAATACTTTGTGTACTGTTGGTGTTAGTTCCCTCCATGGATACAGAGATACAAGTAATTTAGAAATTTCAGATGTATATTCCCCAAATCGATTTCCATTAATTTTATGTTTACTATTCAGTGCCATTTAAATAGTGTTAACTCTTCGAAGCAACTCCTTGTCGATTCCAGTTATTTTTGAAGTAATTTCAAAATCACGAAAAAACCTTCTCGCCGTATTACCGTCATTTGTACTACAGCAACTTGGAAGTGGTTTGTCGATGTTTAATCCCATCTGAACTTTAAATTCTTCTTGGATTCTGCTTTTTTCCGCAGCTCTCAGTTCTTTCAATTCTTCATTATTTTTTGTTGATTTAGTAAGATTCTCTGGCACACTTCTATATTTGAGGTCGTATGCTATGTGTAAAAAGTAATCCAAAAATCGTATTCTGGCATGAAGTGGTGAAATTCCGAAAGACAGGACTTCTTCATTAATACTTCTGCTTTTGTTTATATTTGAGAATTGCGACTTTTTCTCATTACATATTGAGCATCTCCAGAAGGAAGAAGTTTCTGTTATGGCATTGCTGACCTTTCCATCAATCATTGTTAAGCTTAGCTGATATGATACGTTAATAGAGAATTCCTTTATTTTTATGCAAATGGGCTCCAGTGCATTTATTTCATCTTTTAAATATTTCACTAAATCTTTTGTTGTTTTCTTTGACTCCTTTATATATTCAAATCCAATGGGTCTACAAAAATTTTTTGAACCCGGAGTTGTATTGATCCATATATCTTCAAATGAATTTCCGATGCTTGACGATGATGGATTAAGGGAATATGAACGAATTCGTAATGGCACTAATGATGTCATAAATAAACTTTTGTAGTCTGCTAATGTCCGACTTCCACAAGCTTGTTTGTATTCTGGAAGTGCTGATAAACCATCACATCCCCACTTACACATTAAGACAACATCACAGTTATGAATTTTCCTTAGTTGGTCTTCTGAAAAGTCTGACACAATTCTTGATGCTGTGTTTTCGAGCAAAGATGATATATCAATACAAGCTTCCACATCATTAACAGCAATAGGTGATGGTAGGATAGTTTGTTTTTTTTTTTTTTCTTGGATCGCCTTGTATGATGGTAATATATTGTGTCCTTTTTCATGCAGAGCTTTCCTTAATATTTGGTACTTATTTCGACTGAGACCCAGTTCTAACATAAACGCTATTGCTTCCTCTTCAGTAAAATTTGATTGTGATGTTGGAGTTGGTATACTTTCCACAATTCGCTTAAGTCGTTTTGGTGATGCATTAGGAAGAATAGTTGCAATATGTACGGCATCCATAGGTTGGTTTTCCTTTTTCAGCATTTCGTTAAATGTATCAGCAATTTCCTCATTAGAGATTGAAAAAAGTTTTTGTGTGACCCTCTTTTTTTTTACCTTGAACATAAGTCTTCGTATGACTTGCAAGGCGCTCCTGTTGATGTGTTGTAAGTTGAGATTTCCGTAGTAGTTTCCATCCAACTACAAAATTTTAATCGAAATTTGTTTTGATTTCCATCCACAGACTTACTTTTTACATCAAAAAGTTTTAAAAAGTTTTAAATTTTTGATATGCCCGTTTTGTCTACTTTTCTACTATATGTAGTTTTTATATAATTTGAAATGTCTTCTGGCCCTTTTGAAGTTACACTCCATAAAACGGAACACAACTCTTCGTACTTTAATGTAATCTTCATTGTAGATTTATTAAATATGGTCAGTGTGACCAGGTCTCAAAAAATGTTGCGGCTAAATCCCATCCAAAATAATGCTAGAAAAAATGCTAAATTGATTTTAAAATGCCAAAAAAAATGCTAACATTTTTTAAGTGTTTTTATGAACAATTCATATTAATTTGTAACTGAAATTCATTGTAATTTATAACAAGTAAGAAAGTATATTCTGCCGTGGTTGACCATATGAGTATAAAATTTGATTTATTTTTCGTAATAAATTATTTATATTGACTTGAACCTTGGTTCCGATATATTTAAACTAATTCTCTGAGAAAGGCTTTATACATTTGTATATGTATGGGGGCTAGGTAAAATAAAGGACGGACTTTAACCATTTTTAAAAGGTTTTGTCATTGGATCAAAAAGCATACGTGCTTATTGTTTTGATAATTTCAACCTCTACCAGACGGTCAGACTTACATGGCTTAATCGATTCAGAAAATGATTCTTAACCGATTAGTATACTCCAACGTAGTATAGTGGAGTAGGGTAAAAAATTAAGTTCCGTGGTATTAAGATAAACAGAAATGCTAAAAAAATTTTCAAAATTTTTGTAAATTTAGCAATATGTATGTCTCTAACTTTAAAATATTTCTGAATTCAAAAATTACATTAAAACTCTATTAATTACACTAGTTGCTCATGGTATAAAACCTATATGTGTTTTCGGAAGGAAAAGTATAATATTTCTAGTTTTACTTTTTTTTATATAAACAATTTTATTAGTCTTCTTCAAAACACTTTAAAAATGGTTTTCATGTCACAAAAATATTGAAAATTCCGTTGAAATAATTTTAAATCTCAGTGAATAGATGTCAGGTTTATAACTCATACTTCCAAGATTTTTCGGAAAAATATATATGAGAATGTATGAAATGAATTGAGAGATATATTCAAATCCGTAAGTTTGTAATTCTGGAATAAATTGTCAATAATATTTTCGAAATTTATGTATTTTTTTTAATTAAAAAAAACGTGACAACAAAATTACTAAAAATTTGGTAAAAAAAAGAACAGAAAGTAGGATGAGAAACTCTTAATAATATATTATTGATTTTTTTCAATACTTATTTTCAATAAATTAACAAGAAGGATGATAAAAATTAAAACCTCTTTATTTCGTATAGGAAAAAATAAAATTTGTTAATTAACCGTCATACATAACCTTTTCCAAAATTATATGTTTCATTCCATGAGCAAACAAAAAGTATTAGTTTGTAAAATAGCGTACTGAACGTATTTGTAAAAATATATGAAATCTCTTGAATTATTTCTATCACCTCGAATTTAAAAAAGCATTGCGTTCCAGAAAAATATTTTAGAATACAACATTTTAAAGTATTCACTTGTATTGGCGTAATTTTAAGTTATTTATCTTCATGAATCTTTTTGCATTATTTTGAATTACAGTGTAAATTATTACATTTCTCATATTTCTTGTTGCTTGTGTTTGGATAGACATTTAATTCTGATTTTTTCCGGTTAAACCTATTTCCAATATAAATCTTTTTTGCAAAAATTTGTCTTTTTTGTTTATATACTAAAATTGCAAAAAAAGCTAAAAATGCTAAAAATATTTTATAAAAATGCTAAATAAAATGCCAAATGCTAAATTAAAATTTTACAGCTAAATCAAAATAAAAAATGCTAAATCTAGCTGCAAAAATGCCAAAATGGTCACACTGAATATGGTACTTAAAATCTGAGAAGTTTACTTATATACCAATTCTTGTCATTTTCGATACAGGTATTCCAAAGTAAAAAATTAAGAATTGTCTACCTATTAACATTTAGGACTATATTACTATAACCTGTAATTCAGTCATTGATATTTCTTATTAGTGAATGAATCGAAATTATCATTACCTGTATATTTTTTTACCTACATGATCATAAACGAAACAGAACGAAATGATCTGTCGAAAAAATTTAGGTAAAAAATAGTTATAAATTTCTGAAAATTTAAGCATAATAGGACCTTTCAATTATAAGGATAAGCAAACAAATAGAAAATAGGTAAATATAAGATTTAAATATGTTCTGTCATATTTAATACTAAAATATGAAAAATATGAAATTAAAGGATACAGGTTTAAATGAACATATTTTTGAATGTAATTGAGATATTGGTTTGAAAATTTTTGTAAAGAATCGAGAATTTCTATATCTAACTAAAAAAAGATATTAAGGGATAAATATGGACTAAATTGTTGTAGCTATCTGCGACCCTATTAAAATTTTGATATAAATCATAGTTTTAGAAATTAAACAAATATGTAATATATGACAAAATCTTTATTTATGAACAAAACTCAATGAAATTTTCAACGCTTGTTAACATATCAAATAAGAAAATGCAAAAAAAAATTGAAAAGGTCAAAGGGCATCCCGCAATTTCCAAAAATAGGAATGAAAATCCCAAAAATGGGATTTTTTACTTTTTTGCCCATAGGGTTCACATTTCTTTCAGGGCTGTGAAAATACTTTTGGAGTAAATAGAAAACATATTGAGGTTTCCAAAACTGCTTTCAGTTTTCTGATCCCAGCTTTGGGATTTTAGAACATGTCGTCCAAAGTTGAAGTTTTGATAAAAAATAGGTCATATTCGGAAGGACAACATTTTCAAAAAATGGGACAAGTTTTTTACGCCAAAGCGTTCTGCGTAAAGATACCTTTTAGAAAACTATAAAACTGTTATATGTTCTTAAGGAAAATTTTATTAATAAAAGAGTTAAGATACATTTTTGGCAAAAAAAACGGCAAAAATCTAAAATTTTTTGAATTTTTAAATTAAAAAACGTATATTTTTGGATTGTAAATGATATTGATCTGAAATTTTTTGTATATTATTGGAAATTTTGTTGTCTAACTAACTAGAAAAAATTGAGTCCATTTGGTCCAAAATTACGCCCAGTATTCAAAAAAAGGCGGACCAAGGTATGGTAAATTTTGTATCACTAAATTTTTAAATGCCTATAACTCTGATATTATAAGAGATAAGTAGTATGTCCAAGCATGTTTTTTCAAGATTGGTTAGAAAAAAATTTTGTTGTGGCAACACTGTCAGTAAACAAGAGAATTAGTTGCAAAAAACACGTACACTCCAAAAAAATTTTCTAATGCATAAGAATGAAAACACATAAAAACAGTAGTAGTTTAGACTCTAAACACAATATCCCAGCGGTAAAAATACACATTATGTACTCGCTTATCTAAGTGATATTTCGTGGCAGTCAGTGGTGATGCTTTCACTTATTCTTCCACTTAGATTTAACATAAAAGTGTCCTAGGCTGCCTCATCGATGTGCTCTCGCTTAGAATGTAAGCCACAGTTTCATTAAGACAAATTAAAATTTCACTTACATATTGTGTGGAGTTCTAAGCGAAGTAAATGAGACGTCTATAAAAGCTTGCAAATAAGAATGTAATGTATGTAGATTACAATCCTATTTGCATTTGTAAGTTAAAGAACCATGTCTTCCGATTTTGTTATATTTACGTCTATTTCGAATTATGTAAGTTTATTTAAAAATTATCATCAAATAATAAACTTGTATTATAGTTAATTCAATAAAAATATAATTAAACAATTTTAACGAAGATAAATGAAATTAATCTTAATTTTCTTTTGAAACTTTCGGTCATCTTCCTTTACAGATCCTGTAAACAAACAAGAGGAAATTGTCAGTATTAAAACTAGAATGTATGAAGTAAATTTACCCCAATTTTTAAATTAGTTTGTGCCATTTAGATCACCACAATTATTTTAAATTTTTACAATAAAATACATTTTTTAAGAAAACACAACTTCACTTACAAAAGATCAACTTTAAACTGAAACAAAAATATTATTCTTTTCATGTAGTACCTATACATACGAAAGAAAAATAAAACGGTACTTTAGTTCGGTTTTTTTAAAAGGTATAAAAACAAAAAAACAACATGAAAAAGGCAGCTAACTCTCTGCTTAAATCGTAATCTATGTTATAATTAAAGTGCATGATATGTTGGATTACGCATACATTGCACTCTAAGTACTTAGATTGCTCGCTTAGAACGTCATACTGATGTCATCGAATATTATCTAAGTACTTTGTTTCATTTACCGCTGGGATGTAATGAAACCTTCACACATTGAGAGAAAATACGGATGGAAAATTTGACATTCGTATAGCTTTCTTCGTCGCGTTAGATCAGGAACGTATTTTTATGTAAACTCAAAAAAAGTGTAACAGCTTACATTGTTATTGTTTTATACCGATCGTGTAAACACAAAAAGTATAAATCATACGATTTTTATTCTTTAGTGGGGAGGGTATATTGGGTTTGTGCTGATGTTTGTAACATACAAAAATATTCGTCCTATACCCACCTTAAAGTATACCAAATCGTTTTCTGAGTCGATTAAGCTATGTCCGTCTGTCCGTCTGGCTGGCTGGTCCATGTAAACCTTGTGCGCAAGGTACAGGTCACAATTTTTAAGATAATTGGATGCACACACTCTTTTTATGGCCCAATGACGAAGCCTATTGAAAATGGTTAAAATCGGTCCATTATTTCACCTAGCCCCCATACAACAGAACTCCCCGAAAAGGGCTTCTGAGCTCATAATTATATTAAAAATACCTGTATATTGATAAAAAGCAGCACAACTAAGTTTTATAAAAGCCTTGATGACCTTGCCAAATTTCATAGAGATCGGGACTCATTTGACCCTAGCTCCCATACAAAGTCCCCTTCAGAAAATTACTTGAATGTCCAAAATTAACTTATAAACACAAATATCGCGATGAAATTCAGCACAATAAAATATTATGTACATATAAATATATTCACAAAATTTTATCAGCCTTGGTCCATATTTGCCCCTAGCCCCCATATAAAGCCTCTTTCAGAAAATTAGTTTTTCATCCATAAATTGCTTAAATGTATCGAAACAAGGTAATAAAAGATAAATGCTTTATTATGAAAAATAAATCATATTTAATATTCATAACTGGTGTAGGGTATCATATGGTCGGTCACGCCCGACTATATATCTTACTTGTTTTTGAAATACGGATGGAATTTCATCTTACTTATTCATTAGACTTTACGTACGTAAAGTGTGATCGTGTGAAGGTTTCTTAAGGAAATATATTATGGTTTAAGCTTCTCAATTATTAGTAAAGTACCTTTTCAAATGCTTTGAAGAGTTTAAATCATGCTTGAAAGGAGAAAATAATTAGAAATTTTAATTATTAATCCTATATATATACTAGCTGCGCGAACCCGGCGTTACCCGGGTTTCTTCTAAAATAAAATTATTCTGTCTGTAATGACTACATTTTTTTAATAGATGTCAAAATTTAGCTTATAACGATAAAAAAATTATTATATTTTTCTGTATTTTGTAATTTTTTGATGGCATATTTACCTGATCATAGATTTTTATTGTTATCTCGATTAACAATAAATTAAATTTTTTTATTTTTGATATAAAACTCGATTTGTATTGAAAATATGAGTGATTACGGATCTTTATTGTTTTCTCAAATTGAAAGTTATTTAAAGTAATTTTTAAAGAGTTATATAAATAGAAATTTTAAGGGGAAATATGAATGATTTGCTAGATAGATTTAGGTGTTAAAGGAAGAAACCACAGCCGATTTAAAATTCGAATTTAAGTGAAAATGTAATATGAATATATTATTTTCCCTATTTTAGAAGCGGTTTTTGTTCAGTAGTTCTTATTCTGCATACAAATGTGGCATATTAGACATTCATTTAATATGAAGATTCTGTTTTAAAATAGTTATTTTCTGAGAATATTCAGCAGATTTAATTAAATAATAATTCTCATATACTATGGGAATTATATATAAATGTAACAAAAAGTGGACGGAAAAAGTTCATTGCATTTCATTAAGATCACAACAGGCCCGAAATTAGTCCTATATCGTTAATTTATCGTTAATAACTCCCTCAAATATATCGGTATCAACACAAAATTATGTACATAAAAATATAATATGAATAGAAATCACCAACGTAGATCTCAGTTGGTCTACAATTGGTCATAGCTCCCATGTAAGGTCTACTTCCAAAAATCACCTAAACACAAGTATTTCATTGACAAATACAAATAAAGCTTTTGTGATAAAATTCGAGCTGAATATGTTTTATGTACATACAAATCATTCTACCAAATTTCTTTTGGATCGGTCCATTATTAGTCATAGTTCCCATATAAGGGCTCTCTTCCGAAAATCATTTAAACTCACATATTTCATTGTCAAATAAAGGTATCTTGATAACATTCGACACAGATATGTTTTGCGTACATACAAATCATTCCACAAAATCTTTTACGGGTCGGACCATTATTGGTCATAGCTCTCATAAAAGGCCCACTTCCGGAAATCACTTAAACGCACATATTTAATTGTGAAATAAAGGTATCTTGATAAAATTCGACACAAATATGTTTCGTCTATCTATGAATCACTCTACGAAAATTTTTTTATAGGGTCCACTTCCGAAAAACATTTAAACGCATATGTTTCATTGATAAATAAAGCTATCGGTATAAAATTCAACTTGTATGTTTTGTATACGTACAAATCATTCTAACAAATTTTCCCCGGATCGGTCCATTATAGGTCATAGCTCCCATAAAAGGCTCTCTTCCGAAAATCATTTAAACTCACATATTCTTTGTTAAATAAAGCTATCTTGATAAAATTCGACACAAATATGTTTTGCGTACATACATATGAATCACTCTACGAGAGGTCCGTAATTGGTCGTAGCTCCTATGTGAAGTCAAGCTATCTAAAAATAAGATAGTTAAATGATTTTGAATAAAAAGTAGCTTGCTGGGTATTTAAGATTCGGCATAGCCGAATATAGCACTCTAACTTGTTAACTTCTGAGGTTAGACCTATTAAACGCCAAATTTTATGTAAATAAGTTTATTAGTTATGTAGTGAAAGAGGAAAAAGAGAGTTTCATATATATTTATTACTAGTTGCGCGTACCCTGCGTTGCCCGGGTTTCTTCTAAAATAAAGAGAATATTATTCTGTCTGTAATGACTATACTTTTTTTAATAGATGTCAAAATTTAGCTTATAACGATAAAAAATTATTATATTTTTCTGCATTTTGTTTAATACTTAAACTCAGTTTCTGGACAAAAATGTCCCTTAAAAATTTACAAATTGAAAATGAGCTTTAATTAGGAAATTTTGACTAATTTGTAGAAACATTCAGGAAAGTTTTTTGAGAAATAATACTGAAATCAGCATTCTCACTGTTAGGGATCTAAGGACACTTTCAAATTAGTTGTTTTATTTTTCCCATGTGCAGTTGATTTAAAGAACTGTTCAGTTTAAATTCGTCGCACTGTACTTTGAATTGTAGTACCCCTGGTGTATAGAGACAAAAGGCCATTACGTACCATTAACCGTACAAAATTTCAAGCGATTTTCTTTCTATTTGAAAAAGTACAGGCAATTGAAGAAACTCTGAAACGATTATGAAACATTCTGCACAAAATTATGCAAAATTTAGAAGATTTCAAATTCCTTTAAAAATAACAGAATTAAGTTTTTTTCTGTTCTAAACAATATGAAGAATCCTTGAATCTTGACAGGGAAAACAAAACAACTTTTAATTTGACAAACAATTTTGAGTAGTTCATTAAAGAGTAAAACCACCGTTTTTGTCTCATCATTGTTTCTCAAAAATACATCCATTTATACAAAAGTATGTTTAAACATATTATTTTTACTCATTAGCTTTTATACATCCACACTAAAGTTTCTATCAAATTTAGACACCACTTATTAAATCCGAAGAAATAAAGGTCAAATATCGTTAGATGTATAAAGCAGATACCCAAATAATTTTACTTATTAATATATCCATGTCTTCCTCTAATTAAAAAAATTCAGAATTTGTAAATGGTAAATGGAAGATGTGTGCTGCAATTATTCAAAATGATTATTTAATTTGAAAAGGTTACAATAAATACGGCGCTACATACAGAAAAAGTTGTGCAGAATATTTGGTTCATAATTTTCTAAAAGTATAAAAAGATATCGAAAGATCAATTTATCCAAATTTTTTTATCGTTTGAGAGGTCTACCTATATAAGATTTGCAAAAGTGCTGTCTTTCGGGACACTCTAATGAGTAGTCAAATACATATCTTCATGGTTTTTTAGATTTGCGCTGCATTTGAAAAATAGCAACCGAATTTATATCAAGATAATTTTTTGATGGCATATTTACCTGATCATAGATTTTTATTGTTATCTCGATTAACAATAAATTTAAATCTTTTATTTTTGATATAAAACTCGATTTGTATAGAAAATGTGTGTGATTAAAGATCTTTATTGTTTTCTCAAATTGAGAGTTATTTAAAGTAATTTTTTAATGAGTTATGTAAATAGAAATTTTAAGGGGAGATATGAATGATTTTCTAGATAGATTTAGGTGCTAAAGGAGGGAACCACAGCCGATTTAAAATTCGAATTTAAGTGAAATGTAATATGAATATATTATTTTCCCTATTTTAGAAGCGGTTTTTGTTCAATAGTTTTTATTCTGCATACAAATGTGGCATCGCAAACATTCATTTAAGAATAAAGATTCTGTTTTAAAATAGTTATTATCTGAGAATATACAGCAGATTACAGGTTTTTAAATAAAAACGCTTTAGATGAAAATCGATTTTTGATAATAAATTAAATTGAATACAGATTTTTACTTTACCTAATCGTAAAGTTAGTTAAGGATCTAAAAACATTTTAGAGTTTTCATAAAAAAATTAATTTTTGATAAAAAATTTAACTAAATAATAATTCTCATATACTATGAGAATTATATATCATGTTCTTTAACATTATAAATGTAACAAAAAGTGGACGGAAAAAGGTCATTGCATTTCATTATAGGTGTATTTATGCTATTTGGTGTATTAAACATTCTCTTCCTCAAACACTGTATGTTGCCAAATTTCTTGAAAATCGGTTCAAGTTTTTTATATTTAGCCTAGAAATTTGGTGTTATAACAGTTATTCAAAAAGTGAACATAAAAATGTGCGTATCATCCAATCAATATCATATAGAGTTTTTTATACCCTCCACCACCATCAGTGGTTATAGATGGTATATATAACTTTATCATTCCGTGTATAACACCAAGAAATATTCATCTGAGACCCAACAAAGTATATTTATTCTTGATCCTTATGAAATTCTGAGTCGATTTAGCTATGTCCGTCCGTCCGTCTTTCTGTCTGTCTGTGTGTAAAACACGATCACGTTAAAACGAAGCCATAAAAATTCACGAAATTCACCCAGTCCAGTTTGGTATTAAAAATCAGTAAAACCGGTTCACGACGTAAAACGTTACGATTAAAAATTTCAGACTACCTCGAAAAAAATAAAGTTTTTTCCCCAATTCTTAAGTAGTTTTCTCAAAAACTACCAAAGATATTTCGATGAATTTTGTCACACATTATTTTTTGTACCAGGGATCAAGTATGTTCAAACTCATAACAATTGATTCAATATTTCCCATAGCCCCCATACAAAGGTGTATATTCCCGGATATAAGTTTATCGTTAATAACTACCTCAAATATATCGGTATCAACACAAAATTTTGTACATAGAAATATAATATGAATAGAAATCATACTACCAACGTAGATCTCAGTCGGTCCACAATTGGTCATTGCTCCCATGTAAGGTCCACTTCCAAAAATCACCTAAACACACATATTTCATTAACAAATAAGGCTTTTGTGATAAAATTCGAGCTGAATATGTTTTGTGTACATACAAATCATTCTACCATATTTCTTTTCGGATCGTTCCATTTTTAGTCATAGCTCCCATATAAGGCCCACTTCCGGATATCACTTAAACGCACATATTTAATTGTCAAATAAAGGTATCTTTATAAAATTCGACACAAATATGTTTCGTCTATATGTGAATCACTCCACGAAATTTTTTTCGGATAAGACCATAATTGGTCATAGCTCCCATATAGGGTCCACTTCCGAAAATCATTTAAATGCATATGTTTCATATCGGTATAAAATTCAACTTGAATATGTTTTGTGTACGTATAAATCATTCTAACAATTTTTCCCCGGATCGGTCCATTATTTGTCATAGCTCCCATATAAGGCTCTCTTCCGAAAATTATTTAAACTCACATATTTCATTGTTAAATAAAGCTATCTTGATAAAATTCGACACAAATATGTTTTGTGTACATACATATGAATCACTCTACGAAATTTTTCTGGAGAGGCCCGTAATTGGTCGTAGCTCCTATATGAAGTCAAGTTATCTAAAAATTATATATATAAAAATTATATTATATTAGCCGAATATATCACTCTAACTTGTTAACTTCTGAGGTTAGACCTAAATTTTATGTAAATAATTTAATTAGTAATGTAGTGAAAAAGTAAAAAAAGAGTTTCATATATATTTATTATAGGTTTTGAAGATGTAATGTGTCGTACTGTTCATTCCACAACATTCATTATAACAGATTTCATGAAAATCGGATCAGTAGTTTTTTGTATGCCTGAACGTAAATTTGGTTTAATGATTGTTTTACAAAAAGTTGGTGAAAAAAGGGACGTGGACGTACTGATCCTATCGGTTCAGTAGTTTTCTGTAAGTCTCGAATTAAAATTTTGTATAACAATTACATATATGGAAAAAAGTGAGCATATGAAGAATCGTGACGTCAAATAATTATTTGATTTAGCCTATTGTTCTACTTTAGAATACTATTAGTGTTCTAAATTTCATGTAAATCGGTTTAGTAGTGTGTCCGTGAAAGCGTAACAAAAATACTTTCTCTTTCATATAATTATAGGTAAGGGTAGTTTTATAAAAAGTGGGCGTAGAAAGGGCGTGGCATCGGATCAAGTTCATATATATAGCCTACAGTTCTTTCCAAGCTATACCTATCGGTATGCAAAATTTCAGGTTAATGGGTTTAGTAGTTTTTGCATATTATGATTGCAAAATTGGTGTAATAATAGTTTCACAAAAAGTGGGCGTAAAAAGGGGCGTGGGATCCGATCAAGATCATATATAGCCTATTGTTCCTTTTGGGGTTAGACCTATTAGTGGCCCAAATTTCATGTAAATCGGTTCAGTAGTTTTGCCGTGAAAGCGTAACAAACATATATATATGATTATATATTATAGGTTTTGAAGATGTAATGTGTCGTACTGTTCATACCACAACTGTTCATACTACAACATGTGTCGTACTGTTCATACTACAAATTTCTTGAAAATCCGTTCAAGTTTTTTATATTTAGCCTAGAAATTTGGTGTTATAACAGTTATTCAAAAAGTGAACATAAAAATGTGCGTATCATCCAATCAATATCATATAGAGTTTTTTATACCCTCCACCACCATCAGTGGTTATAGATGGTATATATAACTTTATCATTCCGTGTATAACACCAAGAAATATTCATCTGAGACCCAACAAAGTATATTTATTCTTGATCCTTATGAAATTCTGAGTCGTTTTAGCTATGTCCGTCCGTCCGTCTGTCTGTCTGTCTGTGTGTAAAACACGATCACGTTAAAACGAAGCCATAAAAATTCACGAAATTCACCCAGTCCAGTTTGGTATTAAAAATCAGTAAAACCGGTTCACGACGTAAAACGTTACGATTAAAAATTTCAGACTACCTCGAAAAAAATAAAGTTTTTTCCCCAATTCTTAAGTAGTTTTCTCAGAAACTACCAAAGATATTTCGATGAATTTTGTCACACATTATTTTTTGTACCAGGGATCAAGTATGTTCAAACTCATAACAATTGATTCAATATTTCCCATAGCCCCCATACAAAGGTGTATATTCCCGGATATAAGTTTATCGTTAATAACTACCTCAAATATATCGGTATCAACACAAAATTTTGTACGTAGAAATATAATATGAATAGGAATCATACTACCAACGTAGATCTCAGTCGGTCCACAATTGGTCATTGCTCCCATGTAAGGTCCACTTCCAAAAATCACCTAAACACACATATTTCATTAACAAATAAGGCTTTTGTGATAAAATTCGAGCTGAATATGTTTTGTGTACATACAAATCATTCTACCATATTTCTTTTCGGATCGTTCCATTTTTAGTCATAGCTCCCATATAAGGCCCACTTCCGGATATCACTTAAACGCACATATTTAATTGTCAAATAAAGGTATCTTTATAAAATTCGACACAAATATGTTTCGTCTATATGTGAATCACTCCACGAAATTTTTTTCGGATAAGACCATAATTGGTCATAGCTCCCATATAGGGTCCACTTCCGAAAATCATTTAAATGCATATGTTTCATATCGGTATAAAATTCAACTTGAATATGTTTTGTGTACGTATAAATCATTCTAACAATTTTTCCCCGGATCGGTCCATTATTTGTCATAGCTCCCATATAAGGCTCTCTTCCGAAAATTATTTAAACTCACATATTTCATTGTTAAATAAAGCTATCTTGATAAAATTCGACACAAATATGTTTTGTGTACATACATATGAATCACTCTACGAGGCCCGTAATTGGTCGTAGCTCCTATATGAAGTTATCTAAAAATTATATATATATAAATTATATTATATTAGCCGAATATATCACTCTAACTTGTTAACTTCTGAGGTTAGACCTAAATTTTATGTAAATAATTTAATTAGTAATGTAGTGAAAAAGTAAAAAAAGAGTTTCATATATATTTATTATAGGTTTTGAAGATGTAATGTGTCGTACTGTTCATTCCACAACATTAATTATAACAGATTTCATGAAAATCGGATCAGTAGTTTTTTGTATGCCTGAACGTAAATTTGGTTTAATGATTGTTTTACAAAAAGTTGGTGAAAAAAGGGACGTGGACGTACTGATCCTATCGGTTCAGTAGTTTTCTGTAAGTCTCGAATTAAAATTTTGTATAACAATTACATATATGGAAAAAAGTGAGCATATGAAGAATCGTGACGTCAAATAATTATTTGATTTAGCCTATTGTTCTACTTTAGAATACTATTAGTGTTCTAAATTTCATGTAAATCGGTTTAGTAGTGTGTCCGTGAAAGCGTAACAAAAATACTTTCTCTTTCATATAATTATAGGTAAGGGTAGTTTTATAAAAAGTGGGCGTAGAAAGGGCGTGGCATCGGATCAAGTTCATATATATAGCCTACAGTTCTTTCCAAGCTATACCTATCGGTATGCAAAATTTCAGGTTAATGGGTTTAGTAGTTTTTGCATATTATGATTGCAAAATTGGTGTAATAATAGTTTCACAAAAAGTGGGCGTAAAAAGGGGCGTGGGATCCGATCAAGATCATATATAGCCTATTGTTCCTTTTGGGGTTAGACCTATTAGTGGCCCAAATTTCATGTAAATCGGTTCAGTAGTTTTGCCGTGAAAGCGTAACAAACATATATATAGGATTATATATTATAGGTTTTGAAGATGTAATGTGTCGTACTGTTCATACTACAACATTCATTATAATAGATTTCATGAAAATCGGATCAGTAGTTTTTTGTATGCCTGAACGTAAATTTGGTTTAATGATTGTTTTACAAAAAGTTGGTGTAAAAAGGGGCGTGGCGTCCGATCCTGATCCTTAGATAAGACCTATCGGTTCAGTAGTTTTCTGTAAGTCTCGAATGAAAATTTTGTATAACAATTATATAGAAAAAAGTGAGCATAAGAAGAATCGTGACGTCAAATCATTATTTTATATAGGCTCTTGTTCTACTTTAGAATAGAAATATTAGTGTTCTAAATTTCATGTAAATCAGTTCAGTAGTTTGTCCGTGAAAGCGTAACAAGCAGACATTCTCTTTCATATAATTATAGGATAAGATATAGGTAAGGATCGTTTTATAAACATTGGGCGTAGAAAGGGCGTGGCATCGGATCAAGTTCTTATATATAGCCTATAGTTCTTTCCAAGCTTATACCTATCGGTATGCAAAATTTCAAGTTAATCGGTTTAGTAGTTTTTGCATATTGTGATTGTAAAATTGGTGTAATAATAATTTTACAAAAAGTGGGCGTAAAAAGGCATCCGTGCCATCCGATCCAGATCTTATATAGCCTATTGTTCCTTTTGGGGTTAGACCTATTAGCTGTCCAAATTCAATGTAAATCGGTTCAGTAGTTTTACCGTGAAAGCGTAACAAACAAACACACAACAAAACAGACTGTTAGTTTGTTTGTGTGTTTGTTAGTTACGCTTTCACGGCAAAACTACTCAACTTGCTCAATTGTTCTATATAATTGTTATAGAAAATTTTCATTCGAGACTTAGAGAAAACTACTGAACCGATAGGACTGATCTCAGGATCAGGATCGGACGCCAAGCCCCTTTTTACACCAACTTTTTGTAAAACAATTATTAAACCAAATTAACGTTCAGGCATACAAAAAACTACTGATAATAAATATATATGAAACTCTTTTTTTACTCTTTCACTACATAACTAGTAAATTTATTTACATAAAATTTTGCATTTAATAGGTCTAACCTCAGAAGTTAACAAGTTAGAGTGCTATATTAGGCTATGCCGAATCTTAAATACCCTCCACCAGCAAGCTACTTTTTATTAAAACCCATTTAACTATCTAATTTTTAGATAACTTGACTTCACATAGGAGCTACGACCAATTACGGGCCTCTCCGGAAAAATTTCGTAGAGTGATTCAAAACATATTTGTGTCGAGTTTTATCAAGATAGCTTTATTTAACAATGAATATGTGAGTTTAAATGATTTTCGGAAGAGAGCCTTATATGGGAGTTATGACCAATAATGGACCGATCCGGGGAAAATTTGTTAGAATGATTTATACGTATACAAAACATATTCAAGTATAATTTTATACCGATAGCTTTATTTATCAATGAAACATATTCGTTTAAATGATTTTCGGAAGTGGACACCATATGGGAGCTATGACCAATTATGGTCTTATCCGAAAAAAATTTCGTAGAGTGATTCTTATATAGACGAAACATATATGTGTCGAATTTTATCAAGATACCTTTATTTGACAATTAAATATGTGCGTTTAAGTGATTTCCGGAAGTGGGCCTTATATGGGAGCTATGACAAAAATGGACCGATCCGAAAAGAAATTTGTATGTACAAAATTTTGTGTTGATACCCATATATTTGAGGGAGTTATTAATGATAAACTTATATCCGTGAATATCCACCTTTGTATGGGGGCTATGGGAAATATTGGATCAATTGTTGAGTTTAAACATACTTGATCTCAAAATTCATCGAAATATCTTTGGTAGTTTCTGAAAAAAGCTACTTAAGAATTGAGGAAAAAACTTTATTTTTTCGAGGTAGTCTGATTTTTACGTCGTGAACCGGTTTTACTGATTTTCATTACCAAACTGTACCGGATAATAAGGAATGGTTTGGGTGAATGACAAAGTTATATATACCATCTATCACCACTGATGGTGGTGGAGGGTATAAAAAACTCTATATGATATTGATTGGATGATACGCACATTTTTATGTTCACTTATTGAATAACTGCCATAACACCAAATTTCTATGCTAAATATAAAAAACAAGAACCGATTTTCAAGAAATGTGGCAACATACAATGTTTGAGGAAGAGAATACACCAAATCCGAATAAATACACCTATAGCAATGACCTTTTTCCGTCCACTTTTTGTTACATTTATAATGCTAAAGATCATGATATATAATTCTCATAGTATATGAGAATTATTATTTAGTTAAATTTTTAATCAAAAATTTATTTTTATATGAAAACTCTAAAATGTTTGTAGATCCTTAACTAACTTTACGATTACGTAAAATAAAAATCTGTATTCAATTTAATATATTTTCAAAAATCGATTTTCATCTAAAGCGTTTCCACCGGAAAAATTTTTTTATTTGAAACCCTGTTATCTGCTGTATATTCTCAGAAAATAACTATTTTAAAACAGAATCTTTATTAGATCTTAAATGAATGTCTACGATGCCACATTTGTATGCAGAATAAAAATTACTGAACAAAAACCGCTTCTAAAATAGGGAAAATAATATATTCATATTACATTTTCACTTAAATTCGAATTTTAAATCGGCTGTGGTTCCTTTTATAACACTTAAATCTATCTAGAAAATTATTCATATCTCCCCTTAAAATTTCTATTTATATAACTCTTTAAAAAATTACTTTAAATAACTCTCAATTTGAAAAATACAATAAAGATCAGTAATCACTCATATTTTCCATACAAATCGAGTTTTATATCAAAAATAAAAAAATTAAATTTATTGATAATCGAGATAACAATAAAAATCTGTGATCAGGTAAATATGCCATCAAAAAATTATCTTGATATAAATTCGGTTGCCATTTTTCAAATGCAGCTCAAATCTAAAAAAAAAACATGAAGATATGTATTTGAGTACTCATTAGAGTGTCCCGAAAGACAGCACTTTTGCAAATCTTATATAGGTAGACCTCTCAAACGATGAATAGAAAGCATCGTTCATATAAAATTTGGATAAATTGATCTTTCGATATAATTTTATACTTTTAGAAAATTATCCAACAAAAATTCTGCACAAGTTTTTCTGTATGTAGCGCCGTATTTATTGTAAGCTTTGCAAATTAAATAACAATTTTGAATAACTCCAGCACACATTTTCCATTTACCATTTACAAATTCCGATTTTTTTTAATTAGAGGAAGACGTGGATATTTCAATAAGTAACATTACTTGGGTATCTGCTTTGTATATCTAACGATGTTTGACCTTTATTTCTTCGGATTTAATAAGTGGTGTCTAAATTCAGTCAAAACTTTAGTGTGGATGCATAAAAGCTAATGAATAAAATAATATGTTTAAACATACCTACTTTTGTATAAATGGATGTATTTTTGAGAAACAATGATAAGACAAAAACGGTGGTTTTACTCTTTAATGAACTACTCAAAATTGTTTGTCAAATTAAAAGTTGTTTTGTTTTCTCTGTGAAGATTCAAGGATTCTTCATATTTTTTAGAACAGAAAAAAATTAATTTTGTTATTTTTAAAGGAATTTGAAATATTCCAAATTTCTCATCATTTTGTGTAAAATGTTTCATAATCTTTTCAGAGTTTCTTCAATTGCCTGTACTTTTTCAACTAGAAAGAATATCGCTTGAAATTTTGTATGGTTAATGGTACGTATTTTTGTAGTTAATAAAATGCCCCGAAGTCTTTTGTCTCTATGCACTAGGGGCACTACAATTCAAAGTACAGTGTGACCGAATTTAAACTGAACAGTTCTTTGAATCAACTGCATATGGAAAAAATTAAACAACTAATTTGAAAGTGTCGTTAGTTCCCTACCAGTGATTGAGAATGCTGATTTCAGTATAATTTCTCAAAACAAGTTTCCTAAATGTTTCTACAAATTAGTCAAAATTTCCTAATTAAAGCTCATTTTCAATTTGTAAATTTTTAAGGGACATTTTTGTCCAGAAACTGACTTTAAGCATTAAACAAAATGCAGAAAAATATAAACTATTTTATCGTTATAAGCTAAATTTTGACATCTATTAAAAAAAGTATAGTCATTACAGATAGAATAATATTCTCTTCATTTTAGAAGAATCCCGGGCAACGCCGGGTATGCGCAGCTAGTATTTTTATGAAATTTGTTTGTTGGTTACGCTTTCACGGCAAAATTACTCAACCGATTTACATGAAATTTGGAACGCTTATAGGTCTAACCCCAAAAGGAACAATAGGCTATATAAGATCATGATCGGAAGCCACGCCCAAATATGGACCGATCGTAAAACAAAAAAATTTCACAGTAATATTTCTATGCTTATAAGCAATACTTGTACCAAATTTTATATTTGTATGGGAGCTATGACCAATTATGGACCGACCGGAAGAAAACGTTCATAGTAATATTTCTGTATATGTGAGCAATACTTGTACCAAACTATATATGGATATCTTAATTTAGTAATGAGTTATGCGCGTTTAAGTGATTTTCAGGAGGGGACCTTGTATGGGAGCTATGACCAATTATAGACTGATCGGAAAAAAAATTCACAGTCATATTTCTGTGCATATAAGCAATACTTGTGCCAAAGTTTATATGTATATCTTAATTTAATAATCAGTTATGCGCGTTTAAGTGATTTTCGGGAGGGGTCCTTGTATGAGAGCTATGACCAATTATGGACCGATTCAGAAAATTTTTTCTCTCAATGAATTCTATTGACATAAGATTTAAATTTGTAAAATTGTGAATATATCAACATTCTGACGGAAGTTATTAACAAAAAACTCATTTTCCGGGAATATGTACTTTTGTATGGGAGGTATATGAAATTATGGACCGATTCTGGCAATTTTTAGCAATAATCAAGATCTTGTGTAGAAACGAATGTATGATGACTTTCATGAAATTATCTTGCATAGTTTTCGAGAAAATTACATCAGAATGTGTAAAAAATGCTTATTTTTTTCGGAGTTGTTTTAATTTTTTATTCTTAACTTTTCCCGATGTAAACCGATTTTTCTAATTTTTAATACCAAACTGTACCGGATAATAGTGAATATTTTAGGTGAATTTGGTTAAATTATATTGCTTCGTTTTAACGTGAGCGTGTTTTACGCAGATAGACAGACAGACGGACATAGCTAAATCGAATCAGAATTTCATAAGCACCCAGAATATATATACTTTGTTGGGTATCAGATGAATATTTCTTGGCGTTACACACGGAATGACAAACTTATATATACCCTCTATCACCACTGATGGTGGTGGAGGGTATAAAAACTACTAAACCGATTTAAAATAGGCTAAATAAAATCATGATTGGACGTCACGTTTCTTCTTATGCTCACTTTTTTCTATATAATTGTTATACAAAATTTTCATTCGAGATTTACAGAAAACTACTGAACCGATATATAATATATAATAATAAATATATATGAGACTCTTTTTTTACTCTTTCACTACATAATTACTAAACCGATTTACATAAAATTCGGCATATTAATAGGTCTAACCTCAGAAGTTAAAAATTACTCTATATGATATTGATTGGATGGTACGCACATTTTTATGTTCACTTTTAGGATAACAGCTATAACCCAAATTTCTAGGCTAATTATAAAAAACATGAACCAATTTTCAAGAAATTTGGCAACGGACTGTGTTTTTTTGGAATCAACTTTTTGATCTGGATTTTATGCTCATGAAATTTTGCATGACAATAGTTCTTTTTTTTATTTATTATTAATTTATTGCAAAATAAATTTACAAGAAATACAGATTTTTTAAAATAAAGACTGGCTACTAGAGCCTTCATCTTTTAATTATTCCAAGAAAAAAAAATTATATGTTTTTTATTAGTTCTTGAGGTAAATGTAATGTTGTTAAAACATGATAATAAGTGTGACATGGTTAGATTGTTCGTACATTGTGGACATCTTGGTGGGGTTGTGTTTCTTCCAAGGAGATATTCATGTGTAAGTTTTGAGTGGCCTAGTCTCATCCTGGTGAGAGGTTTATAGAACATGCACGTGTTTGTCTGCCCTCATTCAATATAAATAGATTGTTTTGGTTAATCATGTCCTCAAAAATTTTGCCACGTTCATTGGTTGAATTTGAATCCCAAAGAGGTCTCCAACAATTAATATCTCCTAATATAATATTATATTGTTCGTTGGTATAACATTTTCCAATTCTTGTGTTGTGACTTCATCTTTTGGCGGAAAGTATATATTTTGAATATGAAAATTTTGTTTTAGTTGAATTTTCAAAGATTGTATTTGATAATTGCCTATTGTATTTTGGAAAAAAATAGAGTGTTGTATATTGTTTTTTATTAAAAAACAGTTCCTTGTTTACTTGAAGTTTGGGTGTTATGAAAATAAGTGCAATATTGTTTTGGTGTTCGAATTGTTTTGTTTATTGGGACATGAGCCTCTTGTAAGGTCACTAAATCGGGTTTAAATTTTTTAAGAAGTATTTCCAAATTATTATAGTTATTTTGGTATCCGTTTATGTTCCACTGTAATATTATCATGGATATCAATCTGAGACAGAAAATAATGATTATTCTTAAAATTTAAAACAAAAAAATCAAATACAAGGATTAAGAGTAAAGTTAATTGAATATACCATTTGTTTTCTCTAAAGATGCATTATCGGTTAAAACAATGATTTTTATTTTTTAAGTTTTATTTAAAAAACATAATTTTAATTATTATTCTTTGAGTTTTATATATTACTCAGAAAATAATAAGTTTTCTTAAGTTTTATTTTTTTATTCAAATAATAACGATTATTTTTGATTTTTATATTTTTCATTGAGAAATAAAAATCAATTTTAAGTTTTATTTTTTTACTTGAAAAATAAAAATTATTCTTGAGTTTTATTTTATTTTTTTTCAAAAATAAAGCTCAACATGAAAACATTTTTTTCATTACATACATACATACATAAATACATACATACATACATACATACATACATACATACATACATACATACATACATACATACATACATACATACATACATACATACATACATACATACATACATACATACATCATACATACATACATACAACATACATACATACAACCTCATACATACATACATACATACATATATACATAAACATACATACAATACTACATACATACATACATACATACATACATACATACTACATACATACTACATACATACATACAGACATACATACATACATACATACATACATACATACATACATACATACATACATACTACATACATACATCATACATACATACATACATACATACATACATACATACATACATACATACATACATACATACATACATCTACATACATACATACATACATACATACATACATACATACAATACATACATACTACATACATACATACATACATACATACATACATACATACATACATACATACATACATACATACATACATACATACATACATACATACATACATACATACATACATACATACATACATACATACATACATACATACATACATACATTACATACATACATACATACATAATACATACATACATACATACATACATACATATATATTCTGGGTCCTTTTAAGACCTATGTAGTCAAAAACTAAAGTCCGTTTGTTGGATGCACTGTATATGCGAACGGGAAAAGCAGGATGAAATTTCTTCTGAAAATACCTAAGTTCTATAAAAGGCACTCTTTCGAAAATCGCCTTAATGCACATACTGTTTTATCATAATATATTAGGTACTGTGTTAATCCAATAAGTGAGTTTAATCGTAATAAAGAATTCCGAATAGATCGTACATAATCATCTTCTTAAGACCTCCGTCCAAAATCACCTTAAGTTGGCTTAGAGACGTTGTAGATGGTGCATAATACAGATAAGATTCGGCTTGCCTGAATATAACACAACTACTAGGGGGTCTTTCTAAAGTTTATAATAACATTTTAATCAAAATTTCATTTATTTGTAAGAATATATTTTCATCTTAAGTTTTATTTTTGAAGAAAATAATATAAAACTCAAGAAAAACTTTTATTTTTCAAGCAAAAATATAAAACTTAAAAATGATGCTTGAAAAACAATTATTAAATTTTAAGTTTTATAATAAAACTTATAACAGTTACTGTCTCTGATATCAATTGATATTAAAATCATATGTTTATGACTAGTGGTTATTTTAGTTATTATTTGTTATAAGTTATTCTTCATCACTAACTTCAGATGTGTTCATCTGTTGTTGTGATGTTGATGGTTTTGTTTTTGTTTTATTTATTGAAGTTTCTAGTTGAGGTTTTGATAGAAAATTTGCTATTTTCGTTTGTAGAGCTTGTGCTTGTGTTGTGAGAGGTTTAGTTATTTTTGTTGTCATTGGTTGTTGTTTGCAGCTGGTATGTTTTTTTGTTGTTTTGGAGTTGTTTGTTTGTTCTGCACTGTTGCCAATTTAGCTATTTTCTCGTCAAATCTAGCGATTTTTAATCCCATTTTGCGGGGAAAAATATGATTTAGCTATTAGCGGGAAATCTAGCGATTTTTCTTTAGATTTTAAGGCATTTTTTATTCATTTATATTTTGATAATATCGCTTAAAAGTTGCTACGAATGACGATTTACATATATGTATGTATATAAAAATATGCATTCAATGTAAATTATTTGAGTTTTAGCTGTGTGTATTATACTTATTTTGAATGTTCTGAAGAACATAATTAGGAGCAAATATTTGTGCGTACAGGTAAAGTTATACGAAAAACTTTAAGAGGGGTATATTTTGTTGTACTCAATTAAAAAACGAATATTTAATTATTCTAGTCTTTTAGTAAATGAGTGATATGATAATAAAATTTACCATAATTCTAAAAATTAGTGAACATTGGAAATAAGTGACGAAAGGATCGATCCATAAAGTCCTACAAATTTACAACATTTCTAAGGCGTATAGGGCCGCATATCGATATTGCAGATAAATTTCCCACAAAAGGAGTTTATAATAATAATCTTGGGTGCCCCGGTAGGCTAGTAGGGTTCTATAAATCGACTTTCGAATAATCGAACAATCGACTTTTTGTCGAAAAAAGTTGAAAAGTCAAAGTCGACTATTTTGTTCCAAAAAAGTCGATAACTCGACTATCGTCTGTGAAAAAAGTCGAAAAGTCGACTTTGTGAATAAAAGTCGAAAAAAGCCGAAAAGTCGAAAAAAGTCGAAGAAAGTCGAAAAAAAGTCGAAAAGTCGTAAAAAGTCGAAAAGTCGAAAAAAGTCGGAAAAAGTCGAAAAATCGAAAATTGTAGAAACAAGTCAAAAATAGTCAAAAATTTTAAAAAAGTGGAAAAAAAGTCAAAAACTCTAAAATAGTCGGAAAAACTCGAAAAAAGTCAAAAAATAGTCGGAAAAAAGTAGAAAGAAGTCGAAAATGGTCAAAAAGTCGAAAAAATCGAAAAAAGTCGGAAAAAGTCGAAAAGTCGAAAAAGTCGAAAAAAGTCGAAAAGTCGACTATTTATAAAATACTTATAGTCGAAAAGTCTAAAAGTCGACTTTTATTTAAATGAAAAAAGTCGAAAAGTCGAAAAATCGAAAAATCGACTTTTCATAAAATGCAAAAAGTCGAAAAGTCGACTTTTAACTAAATGAAAAAAGTCGAAAAGTCGACTTTTCGTTTCAACTATAGAACCCTATAGGCTAGTTGGTAGTGTGCTAGCCTGTCAGTCTGAGGGTTGTGGGTTCGATTCCCAGCAGAGATCCTGGTCTGCTACACTACAACGGTCGTATGGTTATCGTCACCCTGCTCGTTAAATTAGGTTAGAATATAATTTGTAATTTATTGTAATGGAAAAATAAATAATACTCTTATGCCGAAAATAAAGTATCGATCCATAAAGGCCAGCATTTCGAAATTCAATTTATTTCTATTCAATTTATTCAATTCTAAAGCAATCTGAATAGGGTCGCATATCGAAATTAACCTCAACTTGACATTTTTCCTAACCCAAAGTGAAAATATTTAACATAAAAAAAGATTCTCTTATGTGTTTGTTTTAAGATGTGTTTGTATCACTATCCCATTCCTACGTATGTATATAGATTTTAGCGATAAACCGCTGACTTTTTAGAATAATATAAAAAATCTGAAAAATTTAGCTAGTTTTTTTTAGCTATTTCTTTTCAGAATCATATAATAAATATTATTTTGACGATTTATCGCTAAATTTTTCAAAATGTCTTGAATTTTGCTATTTTCTAGCTATTTTTCAGTCGACTTTAGCGATATTTTTGGGAAAAAAGTTGGCAACAGTGTTGTTCTGTAAGTTAATTTGTTATGTTTTTCGTAGGTTTTTGTACATGATCTTCTGTGGTCATTGTTTTTGTGTTTGATGTCTCGCATATTTCTATAGTGTTTGATGTTTCACGTTTTTCGGTTTAATTTAGTTCTTTTTTGTGTATTTCTTCTAGGGTTTCTATAGGTGAGTTGTTGGTAAAATAATCAGCAGTGAAATTTGAGTTTACATGTTCTGTTGCCCCTGCTATTCAGGTTCTATTTATTGTTGAGTATTTTAAAATTTCTTGCTTTTTAACAATTTTTGAAAAATTTTTATTTGTGGATCTATGTGGAAGGCTACAATTAATACATTTGACTTGGGTGCAAATTTCTCCATTTTGGTGCGTGAACAAATTGGACAAGGTGCTAAGCTTTGGCATCGTTTTTTTGTGTGACCAATTTTATAACAGTTTTTGCACTGCATTGGTTTCGGTATATAATAGTCAACTTTTATTATCTGTAATCCAATTTTTATTTCTTGTGGAAGTTTGTACATGTCGAAATGCAATATGTGAAGGATAGTGTTTTGTAATTGGTTGTCTACAGTTTATTTTTTTTTATTTTTGAACTTCAATTACATTTTGGTCTGATAGTCCGGAGACTATTTCGGCTTCAAATAGGTCTTTCAGTTCTGGGCAGAATATAACACTTTTTACGGTGTTGAGGTTGCTGTGATAGGAACATGATATTTTTGAGGCCATTTAGGGCTTTGCGCAGAAGGAAAATGTTAATTTTATATAGTGGTAGATCTGGATTTGTGGATTTCATGATAACAAATTTTCGATTTTCTTGAATGTTATAGTTTGTTGTTAGATTTGGAAAATTTATTACCGCATCTAGGGATTTATGTTTCGATTTTTTTCTTGGCGGTAAGGTTCTAAAGGAATCGCCTCCTGGTGGAGGAGTGTCCATTATTATTTATTACTTTTACTGATATTAAGTATATTATTTAAAATCTTTGACTGATATATATATATAGTTATTTGATTTATAGTTACAAAATAAAGTAAAGGCACACTGTTTTTAAAAGCACGTGTAATCGATTCAAACGTTAACAACGAACTGACAATAGTTGAAATGCAATGACTTTTCTCCGTTAATTTTTTGTTACATTTATAATGCTCATGATATATACTTCTTATAGTATATGAGAATTATAATTTAGGTAGTTAAAATTTTAATAATTTTTTTTTTTATTTGAAAACTCTAAAATGTTTGCAGGTCTTTAACTTACTTTACGATTAGGTAAAATAAAAATCTGAAATCAATTTAATTTATTATCTAAAATCGATTTGTATCTAAAGCGTAAAATCGGTTGTAGATTCGTATACCCCATCACTTATATTTTCACCGGAAAACTATTTTAATTTCAAAACCTGTAAACCTCAGAAAATAATAATTTTAAAAGAGAATCGGATGTAGTTTCCTACGACCGAGAAAACTTTAAACTATATTAGATCTTGAATGTGTGCCTACGATGCCACTTTTGTATGCAGAATAAAAACTACTGAACAAAAGCCGCTCCTAAAAATTCTAATTTTAAACTTAAATCTACAAATCCATCTAGAAAATCATTCATATCTCCCCTTAAAATTTAAATTTATATAACTCTTTAAAAATGTACTTTAAATAACTCTCAATTCGAGAAAACTCATATTTTCCATACAAATTGAGTTTTATATCAAAAGTATAAAATTTAAATTTATTGTTAAATAGAGATAACAATAAAAATCTGCAATCCTATCTTCAATATATATAAAAATGAATGTGTGTTTATTTGTTTGTTTGTGGGTTTGTTTGAAGTCTATAGACTGCTTGGTGCCACGCCCACATACAAAATCAGTATTAAAAGTCGCATATCTCAGAAAATGCAATAGCTAGAGTCCTCAAATTTTGTATGGACAACTTATATGAACATAATAAAATATGAACAAATAAAATATAACAGCTAGAGTTTTAAATTTTTTTTCGGAGCCACTTTAGTATCAACATGAATATTTAGGACAAAAAATAGACAGACTAGCAATAGGGGGCGAGGTACCTCCCATATGAATTAAATACAAAAATTCGTTTATCTGGGAAACTATTAGAGCTAGAATCTTAAAATTTTGCAGGAAGAATTTTAACATCCATGTGAACATATGGGGAAAAACAGGCGGACTTTCATTAGGGGGGCTTGGCACCGCCCATAAGAATAAAATGCAAAAATTCGTATATCTGAGAAACAATTAGAGCTTAGTTAGTTAGTTAGTTTGAAAGGAGGATGTATATACATCAAATCCTAAGAAATACACCTAGGCCTCTATCGGGTCTGTTGTGCGCTCCTTAACCAGTGCCTCAGGTGGGAATCGAACCCACCACCTCCGGTCTACCAGACTAGAACACTAACCACTAACCTACCGGAGGCCACAAATTAGAGCTTAAATCCTTAAATTTTGCGCGATTAACTTTTGAATCCATGTGAATAATTGGGTAATAAATTGGCGGACTAGCAATAGGGGGATGACATTTCTCATATGAATTAAACAGAACATTTCGTTTAGCTGAGAAACAATTACAGCTATATGAAACAACTAGCTGCGCGTACCCGGCGTGGCCCGCGTTTTTTCTAAAGTGAAGAGAATGTTATTCTATCTGTAATGACTATACTTTTTTTAATAGATGTGAAAATTTAGCTTATAACGATAATATAGTTTATATTTTTCTGCATTTTGTTTAATACCTTAAGTCCGTTTCTGGACAAAAATGTCCCTTAAAAATTTACAAATTGAAAATGAGCTTTAATTAGGAAATTTTGACTAATTTGTAGAAACATTTAGGAAACTTTTTTTGAGAAATTATACTGAAATCAGCATTCTCAATCACTGGTAGGGAACTAAGGACACTTTCAAATTAGTTGTTTAATTTTTTCCATGTGCAGTTGATATAAAGAACTGTTCAGTTTAAATTCGGTCACACTGTACTTTGAATTGTAGTGCCCCTGGTGCATAGAGACAAAAGACTTCGGGGCATTTTATTAACTACAAAAATACGTACCATTAACCATACAAAATTTCAAGCGATTTTCTTTCTATTTGAAAAAGTACAGGCAATTGAAGAAACTCGGAAACGATTATGAAATTCTGTTCTAAAAAAATGAAGAATTCTTGAATCTTGACAGAGAAAACAAAACAACTTTTGTTTCTCAAAAATACATCCATTTATACAAAAGTATGTTTAAACATATTACTTTATTCATTAGCTATTATGCATCCACACTAAAGTTTTGACTGAATTTAGACACCACTTATTAAATCCGAAGAAATAAAGGTCAAACATCGTTAGATATACAAAGCAGATACCCAAGTAATGTTACTTATTGAAATATCCACGTCTTCCTCTAATTAAAAAAAATCGGAATTTGTAAATGGTAAATGGAAAATGTGTGCTGGAGTTATTCAAAATTGTTATTTAATTTGCAAAGCTTACAATAAATACGGCGCTACATACAGAAAAACTTGTGCAGAATTTTTGGTGGATAATTTTCTAAAAGTATAAAATTATATCGAAAGATCAATTTATCCAAATTTTATATGAACGATGCTTTCTATTCATCGTTTGAGAGGTCTACCTATATAAGATTTGCAAAAGTGCTGTCTTTCGGGACACTCTAATGAGTACTCAAATACATATCTTCATGTTTTTTTTTTTAGATTTGAGCTGCATTTGAAAAATGGCAACCGAATTTATATCAAGATAATTTTTTGATGGCATATTTACCTGATCACAGATTTTTATTGTTATCTCGATTATCAATAAATTTAATTTTTTTATTTTTGATATAAAACTCGATTTGTATGGAAAATATGAGTGATTACTGATCTTTATTGTATTTTTCAAATTGAGAGTTATTTAAAGTAATTTTTTAAAGAGTTATATAAATAGAAATTTTAAGGGGAGATATGAATAATTTTCTAGATAGATTTAAGTGTTATAAAAGGAACCACAGCCGATTTAAAATTCGAATTTAAGTGAAAATGTAATATGAATATATTATTTTCCCTATTTTAGAAGCGGTTTTTGTTCAGTAATTTTTATTCTGCATACAAATGTGGCATCGTAGACATTCATTTAAGATCTAATAAAGATTCTGTTTTAAAATAGTTATTTTCTGTGAATATACAGCAGATAACAGGGTTTTAAATAAAAAAATTTTAAAATATGTTAAATTGAATACAGATTTTTATTTTACGTAATCGTAAAGTTAGTTAAGGATCTACAAACATTTTAGAGTTTTCATATAAAAATAAATTTTTGATTAAAAATTTAACTAAATAATAATTCTCATATACTATGAGAATTATATATCATGATCTTTAGCATTATAAATGTAACAAAAAGTGGACGGAAAAAGGTCATTGCTATTGGTGTATTTATTCGGATTTGGTGTATTAAACATTCTCTTCCTCAAACATTGTATGTTGCCACATTTCTTGAAAATCGGTTCTTGTTTTTTTATATTTAGCCTAGAAATTTGGTGTTATGGCAGTTATTCAATAAGTGAACATAAAAATGTGCGTATCATCCAATCAATATCATATAGAGTTTTTTTATACCCTCCCTCTGTGTAAAACACGCTCACGTTAAAACGAAGTAATAAAAATTCACGAAATTCATCCAAAACATTCCTTATTATCCGGTACAGTTTGGTAATAAAAATCGCTAAAACCGGTTCGCGACGTAAAAAGATATGATTAAAAATGTCAGACTACCTCGAAAAAAATAAAGTTTTTTTCCCAATTCTTAAGTAGTTTTCTCAGAAACTACCAATGATATTTCGATGAATTTTGTCACACAATATCAAGTACGGGATCAAGTACGTTCAAACTCATAACAATTGATTCAATATTTCCCATAGCCCCCATACAAAGGTGTATATTCCCGGATATAAGTTTATCGTTAATAACTCCCTCAAATATATCGGTATCAACCGATATTGTACATACAAATATAATATGAATAGAAATTATACTACCATCGTAGATCTCAGTCGGTCCACAATTGGTCATAGCTCCCATGTAAGGTCCACTTCAAAAATCACCTAAACGCACATATTTCATTGACAAATAAAGCTGAATATGTTTTGTGTACAAACAAATCATTCTACCAAATTTCTTTTCCGATCGGTCCATTATTAGTCATAGCTCCCATAAGGCCCACTTCCGGAAATCACTTAAACGCACATATTTAATTGTCAAATAAAGGTATCTTGATAAAATTCGACACATATATGTTTCGTCTATATAATATCTACGAACTTTTTTTTCGGATAAGACCATAATTGGTCTTAGCTCCCATTTAGGGTCCACTTCCGAAAATCATTTAACCGAATATGTTTCATTAATAAATATAGCTATCGGTATAAAATTCAACTTGAATATGTTTTGTATACGTATAAATCATTCTAACAATTTTTCCCCGGATCGGCAGTGGACCTTATATGAGAGCTATGACCAATTGTGGACCGACTGAGATCTACGTTGGTAATATGATTTCTGTTCATATTATATTTGTATGTACAAAATTTTGTGTTGATACCGATATATTTGAGGAAGTTTTAATGATAAACTAATTTCAGGGAATATTTCTGGCTATGTGAAATTTTGGATCAATTATTTTGATTTTTAACACAATTAATCCCTGGGTAAAAAAATAATGTGTGACAAAATTCATCGAATTATCTTTTGTAGTTTCTGAGAAAACGACTTAAGAATTACGAAAAAACCCGTAATTTTTTTGAGGTAGTCTGAAATTTTTACTCATAACTTTTAACGTTGTGAACCGATTTGGATGATTTTCAATACCAAACTGCTTAGGATAACAATGAATATTTTTGGTGAATTTGGTTATGCTTAGTTTTAATGTGAGCGTGTTTTAGGCAGACAGACAGACGGACATAGCTAAATCGACTCAGAATTTGATAAAGACCCAGAATACATATACTTTGTTGGGTCTCAGATGAATATTTCTTGGTGCTATGCACGGAATGACAAACTTATATATACCCTCTATCACCAATGATTAGGGTTGCCAGCCTGGCTGGATTGTCCAGCTTTTTTCATGCTTGTCCAGTTTCTAGCTAAAATTTAATTTGTCCAGCTAAATAAAACATTTTTAGTACACTGCAATAATAATAAACCACTTTAGTAAATTGGATTTGTGCTGATGTTTGTAACATACAAAAATATTCATCCTAGACCCACCTTAAAGTATACCAATCGGCTTAGAATCGTTTTCTGAGTCGATTGAGCTATGTCCGTCCGTCCGTCTGGCTGGCTGTCCATGTAAACCTTGTGCGCAAGGTACAGGTCGCAATTTTCAAGATAATTGGATGAAATTTGGCACGCACGTTTTATTTGATCCAAGGACGAAGCCTATTGAAAATGGTTAAAATCGGTCCATTATTTCACCTAGCCCCCATAGAACAGAACCCCCCGAAAAGGGCTTCTGAGCTCATAATTATGTTAAATATACAGATATATCGATCAAATACGGCACAACTAAGATCTATAGAAGTCTTGATGATGACCCTGCCAAATTTCATAAAGATCGGGTCACATTTGACCCTAGCTCCCATACAAAGTCCCCTTCAGAAAATTTCTTGAATGTCTCAAATTAGCTTATAAGCACAAATATCGCGATGAAATTCAGCACAATAAAATATTATGTAAATATAAATATATTCACAAAATTTTATCGGGCTTGGTCCATATTTGCCCCTAGCCCCCATATAAAGCCTCTTTCAGAAAATTATTTTGTCATCCATAAATTGCTTAAATGTATCGGAACAGGGGAATATTGAAGATAAATGCTTTATTATGAAAAATAAATCACATTTAATATTCATAACTGGTGTAGGGTATCATATGGTCGGCCACGCCCGACTATACTTTCTTACTTGTTTTTGTTTTATTTAACCGATGTATATAAAAAATTTGGTATGTATAAAAAGCTCTTAATATGTACAACAAAAGTACAAAATATTTTTTTAAATACCTTAATTTTTATTTTAAAATTAGGAGTAGAAAAAACGCAAACGTAAAAACCGAATATTAATGGCAGTCACTGTACATCAAATCCGAATAAATACACCTGTGGTGATCTTAATGAAATGCAATGACCTTTTTCCGTTCATTATACCCTCCACCACCATCAGGGGTGATAGAGGATATATATAAGTTTTTCATTCCGTGTGTAACGCCAACAAAGTATATATATTCTGGGTCCTTACGAAATTCTGAGTCGATTTAGCTATGTCCGTCTGTCTGTGTAAAACACGCTCACGTTAAAACAAAGCAATGGAAATTAACGAAATTCAGCAAAAATATTCATTATTATCCGGTACAGTTTGGTATTGAAAATGAGCAAAATTGGTTCACATAGGGAAAAGTTGTGAATCAAAATTTAAAACAACTCCGAAAAAAAATAAGCATTTTTTATACATTCTGATGTACAGGCAAATCCGGTATAACGAATCTCACTTTAACGAAAATCCGATATAACGAACAGCCAAATTTTTAACATTAACTACCTTATATAGCGAAAACACGCTCACGTTAAAACGAAGCAATGGAAATTAACGAAATTCAGCAAAAATATTCATTATTATCCGGTACAGTTTGTTATTGAAAATGAGCAAAATTGGTTCACATAGGGAAAAGTTGTGAATCAAAATTTAAAACAACTCCGAAAAAAATAAGCATTTTTTATACATTCTGATGTACAGGCAAATCCTGGTATAACGAATCTCACTTTAACGAAAATCCGATATAACGAACAGCCAAATTTTTAACATTAACTACCTTATATAGCGAACGTTTAAGAAATTTTATACTCGATATAACGAATAAAAAGAAAAAAAATCCAGCTTTTGATTTTATATTTATATTGTTAATATCAAAAACTTGATTGAGCAATTAGAATATAATGTAAAAATGAAAGAAGTCGCCCATATTCCTAATTTTAGTTATACTACATATCTGACCTATCGATGAAATTTCCTTACATTCCTTACATTTCCTTACATATGAATACTGTTTAAAAGGGATACATTGAAATAATAAAATTTTACAGCAAAATAAATTATTTCGATACCCCAATATGGCGCAATATTCCAGGGTTTTGAAATTATCAGCATGAGACTCAGTTATCGATTCTCAAGTTCAGTTTTTCCTCAAAAGAGTTTAATTCTTCTATATAATAAAATAAGGTTAAGGAAATAGCAGGAAATTGAAGTTGTTAGAAAACTAAAATCCTTCACAAATTTTTCAATCCGTTCAGATGTTCAAAATGGAAAAACGTGTGCGTTGTTATTAGTTGTTTGAAATAAAATTTGAAGTAATAATTTCATACATTAATTTGAATGATTTTTTGTCCAATAAATAAAGAAATTTACTAGAAAATATAATTCCGATATAACGAATATTTCGATTTAACGAAAGGGCCTGACATTATATCATTCGTTATACCGGGATTTGCCTGTACTTTTCTCGAAAACTATGCAAGATAATTTCATGAAAGTTGTTTATGCGCACAGTGTATATGGTCAGTTACTGTTTACTGGACATTCTATGTTAATTCTTTGGCGCTTTTACCCTCTTTCTCTCTTTCTTTAAAATTGTAATGATCACTTACTTTTGTAACACCGAAGAGTACGGTACGTACAAAACCCCAAATTAAAACCCGAGAAAAACCCTAATAAAACCCCATTTTTATATTTATTAAAAGAAAACTAATTTTGTTTTTATTTTTCTTAACCCGATATTTTCGAGGAAATATTTCAAGGAAACATTTTGATCCTTCGAACCGGATATAAACCCCCGAGTCCTTGAAATATTTTAAGAAAATATTTCTATTTTCAGCTACCCCGTATTTTTTCTCCCTAACCTACTGCACTTGGAAGTTATTCTATTTATTACCCCCTTACTCCGAAATCCCTAAGGAAAAAAGGTACGTTCTTGTGCATTTATAAAGTGAAAGAACAAAAAAGTGACAATAAAAGTGTTTCTAATAAAACAAAAACAAGTAAGAAATTATAGTCGGGCGTGGCCGACCATATGATACCCTATACCAATAGCAAATATTAAATGTGATTCATTTTCAATAATAAAGCATTTATGTTGAATCTTACATACTAGGTTCCAAATAATGTCGGTTGTATGCTGACTAGGAGAAATAAAAGACGTATTTCAATAATTTTCAACAACCTTCGTCTTTGGATCCATAGAAAAGTACATATGTGACAAATTTTAACAAATTATATTGAAAATTGCGTGCTGGGTTTCCTTGGTCACAAAGACGGACATAGCTTAATAGAATCAGAAAGTGATTCTTAACCGACTGGTATACTTAAGGACAAATATTTTTGATTGTTACAAACATCAGCACATTGTTCCGATTTTTAGATAGATAGTAGTATATTAGACGTAAGTCAGAGATTAAAGGTTCAAATCGGATGGTCCGGTTTTATGGGGCTTAGGGCAGAAATTGAGCCGATCCTTATACAATTTATTGTTGAAAGTAGGGTTGCCAGATTCCGATTCGCACAAAGCTGGACATCGGGTTTTAAAAAGCTGGACAAAACAAAAAAAGCTGGACATAAAAAAATATTGAGAAAATGTTAATTTTGGTTTTGTGTAAATAATTTCACAGTGATACACCAAAAAAATGCAGAGGTTCTCATTGCCAATTCCGTTTTGTTATAGTCCATATAGTACGAATATATTTTTAGTTTTCCCCGATCACTTCGTTAACTTAGCGTTTAAGAGCAAAAGATGTGAAAAAGCTGCATTTTTGAAGTTTTAAATTTTAAAAATATGTCTTTTCGCGTACTTTCCTGTAAGAAATATCCTGTAACTTTATGATAGAGAGTAATTTTTAATTTACTCTCAATCAAAAAAATATCCAAAAAAGTACGCGAAAGCCTATTTTTTAAAAAAATGTGCTAGTTTTTGTTTATAAACAAAATCTCAATCGCTAACAAAACACTAAAAAACAAATAACTGAAACTTTGATTTTTCCTATAAATAAATAGATATTTATTTAGTATCATTAAAAATATATTATTGTTTTAAAGCTTTATGATACAAACATATTATTAAAATAAAAATTTACACAAAATCGCTAAGAGAAAGACAAACTAAATTGTTTTAAAAACGCTAGATTTACAATATTTGTTATGATTTTTCACAACAAATAAACTCTTTTAAAAACTAATTTATGATAAATGAAATTACAATAAATCTAATTACAAATAATTTTTTTAATATTCGTGTGTAATTAATTTGTATATTTCTTTAAAAAAAAAATAAAATTTACCAAATTTTCGATTTCTTTGGTTTGTTTACATATTCATAAATCAAACATATGTTGTGAATATAAGTTGGATATTTTTTACTGGGGAAAAAATATCTAGCAAAATCAAAAAATTCTCTATCAACGAATTGTAATTTTTATACCCTTCACCTTCGTGAGAAGGGTATATATAAGTTTGTCATTCCGTTTGTAATTTCTATAATATAATTTTCCGACCCCATAAAGTATATATATTCTGGATCCTTATAGGTAGCGGAGTTGATTAAGCTATGTCTGTCTGTCCGTCTATCTGTCTGTCTGTCTGTCTGTCCGTTTGTGTGTTTGTTGAAATCAGTTTTTAGAGGACCCCAGATATCGGCGAGATCCGAATCTTCAATAATTCTGTTAGACATGCTTTCGAGAAGATCGCTATTTAAAATCAGCAAAATCGGTCCATAAATACCGGAGATATGAGCAAAAATCCGAGGCAACCTCTGAAAATTTCATAAAAAAGACAATTTTTTTCATGCTTTGATATAAGCAACAACAACAACACTGCTTATTCATTGAGTATTTTGTTTCATATGTTTGGATAGCTGTGTGTTTCATTGCCGTGTGTATATTGTTTTTGTTTCTTGGTGCATTCAGTTTCGTATGTTTGGATGTCTGTTGGTTTCATTGCGTTGTTTTGTTTTTGCTTTTTTTGAGTATATTGTTTTTGTTTTTTGGTGTATTCAGTTTCGTATGTTTGGATGTCTGTTGGTTTAATTGCGTTGTGTATTTTGTTTTTGTTTATGTATTTCGTTTGGTATGTTTGGATGTCTGTTGGTTTTACTGCCTTGTGTATTTTGTTTTTTTGTGTGTTTATTTCGTTTAGCGTTGTTGTTGTTCGTTTTGCTATTGCTATAATAATGATATAAACGGGATCATGAAATAAATTAAAATTTTATAGAATTGATATTTTTTAAATACACTGTGGTGAAGGGTATATAAGATTCGGCACAGCCGAATATAGCACTCTTACTTGTTATCGCTCTCTTACTCTCTCGTTGCAAGTTTTCAAAAGTACGCGAACGGAATCCAATAACAATTGTTGCAAATTGTTACAAATTATCGAGTACGCGAACAGACCTAATATTTATTCCGACATCTGCTGTTCAAGTGTTGAGACATGATGATAGAAGAGGGAAATCATAACTTAGTTGTATAACAAATGTACAATCAGTGTTGGCTAACATGATTTGACAAAGATAACATAAAAATTATTGCAATGTACTAAAAAAATTATATTTAGCTGGACAAATTAAATTTTAGCTTGAAACTGGACAAGCATCAAAAAAGCTGGACAATCCATCCAAGTCCAGCCAGGCTGGCAACCCCAGTTGAAAGTTATGTTTATATAAAAATTATTTGTGTCAAATTTCATCGTGATACTATAGACATGTGGACATTCAAGTTATTTTCTGAAAGGGGTCTTTGTATAGGGGCTAGGGTTAAATGAGGCCCGATCATTACGAAAATCGACAGTGTTATTAATAATAATATTAAACTTAGTTGTGCTGATTTTGGGATAGATAAAAGTATATTAGACGTAGTTAAAAGATAAAAGGCCCAGGTCAGGTTGTATGGGTGCTAGGGCAGAAATTGGGTCGATCTATTAAAATTTATTGTCGTGGATTATGTTTATATAAAGCATATTTGTGCCAAATTTCATCGTGATACTAGTGTTTATAAGTGAGTTGTGGGCATTCAAGTAATTTTCAGAAGGGGACTTTGTATACGGTCTAGGGTCAAATGAGGCCCAATCATTACGAAAATTTACAGTGTTATTTATAATTTTATCAAACTTAATTATACGGATTTTTGGAATAAATGTAGTATATTTGACGAAGTTATGAGCTAAAAGGCCCAAACCGGTAGGTTCGGTAGTATGGGGGCTAGGGCAAAAAATGGTCCGATCCTTAAAAAAATTATTGTCGGGATTTATGTTTATATAAAACTTATCTGTGCCAAATTTCATTGTGATACTAGTGTTTAGAAGTGAATTTTGAACGTTCAAATTTATTTCTGAACAGGACTTTGTATGGGGACTAGGGTCAAATGTGGTCCGATATTTACGAAAATTGGCAATATTATTAAGAATTAAATCAAACTTTGTTTTGCCAATTTTTGGGAAGATAATAGTATATTTGACGTAGTTATGAGTGAAAGGCCCAAATGTACGGTTATATAATGGCTAGGGGAAAACTTTCATCGTGATACTAGTGCTTATTGTGGACATTTAAGTCATTTTCTGAATGAGACTTTGTATGGGGGCTAGGGTCAAATAATGCCCGATATTTACGAAAATTACTAAAATTATTAAGACTTATATAAAACTAAGTTTTGCTAATTTTTGTAGAGATAGTAGATTGTTCAACATAATTATGAGGTCGAAAGCCCTATTATTAAATCGGTCCATTATTTCACCTAGCCCCCATAGAATAGAACCCCCCGAAAAGGGCTTCTGAGCTCATAATTATGTTAAATATACAGATATACCGATAAAATACGGCACAACTAAGTTTTATAGAAGTCTTGATAACCCTGACGAATTTCATAAAGATCGGGCCCCATTTGACCCTAGCTCCCATACAAGAAAGAGGCTTTATATGGGGGCTAGGGGCAAATATGGACCAAGCCCGATAAAATTTTGTGAATATATTTATATTTACATAATATTTTATTGTGCTGAATTTCATCGCGATATTTGTGTTTATAAGTTAATTTGGAACATTCAAGTAATTTTCTGAAGGGGACTTTGTATGGGAGCTATGGTCAAATGGGGCCCGATCTTTATGAAATTTGGCAGGGTTATCAAGACTTCTATAAAATTTAGTTGTGCCGTATTTTATCGGTATATCTGTATATTTAACATAATTATGAGCTCAGAAGCCCTTTTCGGGGGGTTCTATTCTATAGGGGCTAGGTGAAATAATGGACCGATTTTAACCATTTTCAATAGGCTTCTTCCTTGGGTCAAATAAAACGTGCGTGCCAAATTTCATTCAATTATCTTGAAAATTGCGACCTGTACCTTGCGCACAAGGTTACATGGACAGCCAGCCAGACGGACGGACATAGCTTAATCGACTCAGAAAACGATTCTAAGCCGATTCTAAGGTGGGTCTAGGACGAATATTTATGTATGTTACAAACATCAGCACAAATCCAATATACCCTCCCCACTAAAGTGGTGTAGGGTATAACAAAAATTATATATTTTTATTTTACCCATATACCCGTGATAAGTGAGAGTGTTATTAATTATAATAATAGAAAAAAAAGCTACAGTGTTGTTGGTTGTTTTTTTATACCCTACACCACTTTAGTGGGGAGGGTATATTGGATTTGTGCTGATGTTTGTAACATACAAAAATATTCGTCCTAAAGTATACCAATCGGCTTAGAATAGTTTTCTGAGTCGATTAAGCTATGTCCGTCTGGCTGGCTGGCTGTCCATGTAAACCTTGTGCGCAAGGTACACGTCGCAATTTTCAAGATAATTGGCACGCACGTTTTATTAGACCCAAAGACGAAGCCTATTAAAAATGGTTTAAATCGGTCCATTATTTCACCTAGCCCCCATAGAACAGAACCCCCCGAAAAGGGCTTCTGAGCTCATAATTATGTTAAATATACAGATATAGCGATAAAATACAGCACAGCTAAGTTTTATAGAAGTCTTGATGATGACCCTGCCAAATTTCATAAAGATCGGGTCACATTTGACCCTAGCTCCCATACAAAGTCCCCTTCAGAAAATTACTTGAATGTCCCAAATTAACTTATAAACACAAATATCGCGATGAAATTCAGCACAATAAAATATTATGTAAATATAAATATATTCACAAAATTTTATCGGGCTTGGTCCATATTTGCCCCTAGCCCCCATATAAAGCCTCTTTCAGAAAATAAGTTTTTCATCCGTAAATTACTTAAATGTATCGGAACAACGGAATATTGAAGATAAATGCTTTATTATGAAAAATAAATCACATATAATATTCATGACTGGTGTAGGGTATCATATGGTCGGCCACGCCCGACTATACTTTCTTACTTGTTTTATTTTTCTTTTGCTTTTATAGTCACACACATTAGTGCTGCAATATTTTGATTGTACGAATAAACCGGTTACTGTGTATTTTAAAGTGATAAAGTACATTTTTACACAATTTTTTATATTTTAACCCGTGGAAATAAATAACTCGTGTAATTATACCCTACACCACTATAGTGGGGAGGGTATTATACGTCTGCGCTGATGTTTGTAACACACAAAAATATTGGTCCTACACCCACCTTAAAGTATACCGATCGACTCAGAATCACTTTTTGAGTAGATTAAGACATGTCCGTCCGTCCGGCTGGCTGTCCATGTAAACCTTGTGCGCAAGGTACATACCGCAATTTTCAAGAAAATTTGATGAAATTTGAACCAAGCATGTTTTTTGGCACAAGGACGAAGCCTATTGAAAATAGTTGAAATTGGTCCATTATTTCACCTAGCCCCCATACAACCGTACCCCCCGATTTGGGCTTTTTATGTCATAATTACGTCAAATATACTATTATCTCTCTAAAAATTGTCACAAATAAGTTTTATATAAGTATAATTGACACTGCAGATTTTCGTAATGATCGGCCCTTGTTTGACCCTAGCCCCCATGCAAACCCCCCTTCAAAAAATGTCTTAAACGTCTAAAATTGACTTGTAACCATTTGCATCGCAATGAAACTCAACATAACTAACTTTTATTTAAAAATATATCCTTTTCCCAAATTTAATGAGGATCGGCCCATGTTTGACCTACACTTCTATATAAAGCCTCATTTAGAAAATTAGTTTTTATCAATAAATTGCTTAAATACTTTTGAATTAAGGTAAAATTCAACATAAAAGGTTCTTTGTGAAAAATAAAAATTTTTAAAATATACTCATGGTGTAGGGTATTATATGGCCATGCCCGACTATACTTTCCTACTTGTTTAAATATAAATTTAACCCTTTAATAAACTTTAATTTAAAAAATAATTATTTTTAAATGAAAAATACTTATTAATTTTATTCGAAGTGAGTAACTGTTTATTCGTTTGCAGTATTAGTGTGTTTTATACATTTTAATATTTAAAGTGCTTTTACACTATAACAAATTGTTGTTCGAAATATTTTAAACCCATTTTTTGTAAAATTTTACCCTTAAAAAAAAGAACAACGTGTAAAATCACGTCAATATTTAATATTTTTATACTTTTAACCCGTTTTTCGTGGAATTCACGTCGTAAATTCCAATTTATGCAAATATTTATTGAAATTTATCACTATTTTGAGAATTTTTTTGATTTTTTTGAAATTTTTTACTCGTTTTTTATCGACTTCGATTTTATTCTGATCCTTAAATCCTTGATACGTGATAAAATTCAATCTTTTAAATTAATTTTTAAGACTAGATTGTTTATTTTTAATTTTTTTTTTTGAGCACGTTTATTCTATTTATTGAATATTTTTCAATTTCCCCCTAATTTTTCTTGCTTTTTGTCAAAATTACCCGTTATTTATTAAGATCCAAAATGGACATGTCCACATTAATTCGTAATGCAGATCGTTTAGCCGAATTCGAGGCTTATATTTCAATAATTCCCGTTGCCGAACATCGAAATAGTTCGTTAAGTAGCCATGAAAACGAATTAGCCCGTTTATGGGAAGCTGTTCGTTCAGCATACAATACTTTGTTGATCGAAGCTGAACAATTGAAAATCACACAAATCGTTGAAGTGAAGTCCAGCTATATGGCTTCTTATAGTACCTACACTCGTGGTATCTCCTTGATCACGACCCATTTGGATAATTTAAAATCCGCTGTTCAGGCAGAAAAGTCCAATGATCATGGAGCAAATTCATTACCACTCGTTCATTTACCCCATTGTGACACCTCAATTTTCTATGGTGACTATAAGAACTGGCCTTCATTCAGAGACATGTTCTCTGCGTTGTATGACAATAACCCCCGTTTGACCCCAGTACGAAATTGTACTATTTATTGCAAAAAACTGCAAAAGATGATCATGATGTCATACAAACTGTTCCATTGACTAATGATGGCTATGCAGTGGCATGGAAAATGTTAGTTGACACACAGAGTCCTCATAAATGAACATCTTCGTACTTTTTGAGTACTAAACCCCTTACCCAAGAAACAGGCCCGAATATTAAAAATCTGCAACGAACGCTTAATGATTGTATTACGAATCTTTCATTATTAGAAGTTACCCAACAAACCAAAAAGCTTTAAAATTCGTTTATAACAAACTTACTACCATAAGCGTTAGGTTTGCAAAACTATTATGATAATTATTGTAAAATGCTTGTTAACAATTATTTTATCAAGAAAATTGAACCCTTGTGATAATATTCCTAGTTGCAGTTTACAACAAGCTTAGAATCGCAATTATGAAATAAGCTTACTGAAAAATAGTTTTTGAAACATGATTGAAGTAAGCTTATTTTCGTAACATTTTTATAAGCTTGTTAATTCAATTAAAACAATATTTTTTTTTTGTTTCATACATATTTTTTATTTTTCATTACTTTACTGATATTTTTCAATTATACTTTCTACAATTTTGCACTTTTCTATATATATTTTACGTATTAGTCTATTATTGGTAAATGGAAAAGACTTGTTTATACTTTTTATGAACTCGTCCTCCCTCAATCCTATAGAAAAAGCGGCATCTATAAAATAAAAAAGCACATTGTTTTATTATGTGGCATTTTTTATATATTAATTAAATTACCATTTTTAAACACAAATTTTATATTACTTTATTTTATAAAATTACATTCTTAAACACTTAAAAACACTGCCTTTGCCAAACTAAACAAGAAGACTGAAATGAAGAAGAATAATAATAAGAAAAACACGCAATAAAATAACGGGATATCTTATAGGAAAACAATTACAAAACTATTGCGATCATTAGTCTTTTACAATCACATTTGTAAAACTTGTTATCCTAACTAAGTGTACAGCAAGTATTATTGCAAATATTGTTGCTATACGAAGCGTTTTTTAAGCATTATTTTAAAAGTATTTATAATTTCCATTAAAATAAACCTATCATAAGTATCCTTATGAAATGTTGTAGAAAATTCTTTATTATAAGTTTATTTTAAAATGTAGTTATATTTTGATTATGGCTTGGTTTGTTGGGTACCCCGGAAATATTTTATCACGTCATGTTAGTGTATATTTGTGCTACAAAGCTACCCGAGAATACTTTAAGTCTCTGGGAACAGTCTAAGAAACTTTGTCCAAAATCTCCAAGTGGGAAGATATGGACGCTTTTTTGACAGCTCATTTCAAAACTCTTGAGTCTATTCGACAGTCCAACCCCGTTCAAAACAAACCCCAGAATACTGTGTCGAAAAAGAACTCGAGTTTTAACCCCCCAAAGAAATCATTTAATGACTCTAGAATAGTTCAAAGTTTTGCGACAAACACTACCCCCGAGTCCCACAGTTTGTCGTTGTTCCCTTTCAGAATTTTATGTGGTTCGTTTATAGTTGACTCTCGGGGGAGTTTTCCAGTTTTGGACCATCTGTCCTCTCCCAGCTTTAATTTCACTTAAGCTGAGGGAGGGCAGATTGTCCACCACCTGGGAATATTATATTCCCCGCGGACCAAAAAACTGGAAAAAACAAATATGGAAAATAAAAATAAAAAGATAAAATTTACGGTGCAGGGCCTAAATAACCCAGTACCGGCGGCAAGTGTTGATCTACTCGCGAGTCACGTGTCGTCGTAATCCTGCAATCGTAAGCAAAATACTACTACGGAGGTGGGTACCTTGGCCTCCGTGGCGGACAATGCGTCAAGTGTACAGCATGCCGCTGGCAAAAATATAGGGGTGAAAGAGAAGGATGTACTCGGAGAGAGCTCTAAGCTACCTCAGCCTTTAAATATAGGTGAGGGTTCCGACTCTGAATCCTCAGATGATAATAATAATACCATTATAGCAAATCCCAAAAAGGATGAAGTAGAGCAAATGGTGAAAGAGGTGAGAGATAGCATAGCTAAACTACCTATTACTAGAAAAGACTTTCTGGAGCACAGAGGAGGAAGTTGAAAAAGATGCTTCAGGAAATCATAGTTAGTCAATCCCACGACACTCCAAAGGAAAAATCGGACCCTCTCAATAGATCTGAGGTAAAAAGGATCAGGTCTCCCGAGGAGTTGACAACTGAGAATAAACCTAAGAAGAAAAAGAGCTCCCCGTCTTCTAATACACAGTGAAGCCATACTTCACTCAAAGGAATCTCAAGTGAGAATCCTGCGAGTAAGGGTGACAACGCCAAGCCAGATATTCCGAAGACGAACACGTCGGCGAAATCAAACTCGAAGGTAAGGGAATCTCAAAAGAAGCACCGAAAAACGAGGAAGGAGAAGCTAGACGGAGGAAAAGGAAAAGACCCGCCATATTACGCCAAAGTTGCCAGAAGTAGGCACCGGGACGATCTCTGTTATGCAGTTTACGATGCCGGTAATCCGACAGGCAAAATTCCAATAGACCAACAGAGTAAAATAGAAGACCTGGTCAACAATAAGATAGTAGACCATGCAATCGCTTCAAAGGGCAAACAACCAATAGAGAGCGAGAGCTGCGAGTTCGGCATGGGCGTGATGTTGATGAGGTTGACATCTCACCAATGTGTTAGCACCCTAAAGAACTTGGTGGAAAGTATCCCTCCTCCCTGGGACGGCGCTAGGCTGGGACTGGCAAAGAAGAGCGAGCTTCCGGTGCTCCTAAATTCCACTGTCTACATAAAAGGATGGGGCAGTAAACTGGCTAATGAACGTATACTGGAAATTCTTGGAGGTCAAAATGCTGAGCTGGCCGTGGAAAAATGGGATGTCTTTTACAGGAAAGAAGAACCTTACTTCGCCTCTAAATCTGTCATATTCAAAATTGGGAAGGTGCCGATTGGAAGGGCTGTTACAACAAGCCTCGAAAAGGACACTAAAAAACCTAAGACCACAGCATCAGTATCCACTACTGATAACGTTGAGGAGTCAAATCCTAAAATCGAGGAATTTACATTTAACTCGCCAGAAGAAAGTGTAGTTGCCCTTTCCAAAATTGGGAAGGCGCCGATTGAAAGGGCTGTCAAAACCGGCCCCGACAAGGACACTAAAACACCTAAGACAGTACCCAAAGCATCATTAGCAAGTACTAGCAATGTTGAGGAGTCAAATCCTAAAAGCGAGGAGGAAATCACTCACCCGCCAGAAGACAGAACAGCAGTGCTCTCCAGAATTGGGAATGTGTCTATTAAAAATACTGCTATTCCTATGCCTGATAAGGACACCGCAGTGCCATCAACAGTACCCACTGCATTAATAGCCACTTCAGGCTATCCGGAGGAGTCAAATCCAAAGAGCGAGGAGGTGACCACCAACTCGCTGGAAGACAGTTTAATGGATGACCACGATTGAGGTTATCCAAATAAACCTCCATCGGAGCGAGACAGCTACCAACGCTCTGATGGCTAAAATCAACACAGGTAAAATACATATAGCTTTAATCCAGGAACCTTGGACGATTCGCAACAAGGTTTCTGGATTAAATCACGTAAATTTTCAACTTTTCTACGCTGACACAGGATCTCGCCCGAGAACATGTATCTTATGTCACAAGAACTTATGTTTTCTACTCTCAACAGGATTATCAACATCGGATGCAACGATGCTGAAGCAAGGTCGTGGCAACATATTCCTTGCATCTGTTTACCTGCCTTTCGATTCTCCGACACTACCACCAACGTCGGATCTGATGAAACTGGTTGAAGAGGCACAAAGAAAAAATAAGAAAATTGTAATAGGTTGTGATGCCAACTCGCACCATGCAGCTTGGGGTAGTACGAACACCAATCGCAGGGGACAAGCTCTCATGGATTTCCTTAATACTAAAGACTTGATAACATTGAACTTAGGTAATAAAGCTACCTTCGTCAATAGAATCAGAGAAGAAGTATTAGATAAAACTATATGTTCAGAAGAGCTTATAAACGAAATTCAGGATTGAAGAGTTTCGGACGTGCACTCCTTTTCTGATCATAAGTACATAAGATTAAAAATACTAAGGCCACCACCAAAGCCAATAAAGTTTCGGAATAAGTCTAAAACTAATTGGACAATGTTCGGGACCTTACTAAAGAACCGTTTAGGTCGAAATAAAGAGGATATAGATGCCAAAGTAGAAACGTTCACAAGTGCCCTGGTTGAATCGTTCGAGGACAGCTGCCCTCTGCGAGAGCGGAGATCTGCCCAGGAAAAACCCTGGGTAACTGGGGAGATCCGAAACCTTGGGAAGACTCTTCGCAAACTATTTAACCGGGCACGGCGTAAAAAGACCGCAGTATACTGGGATGAGTATCGTAATAAACTTGGTGAATATAAGAAAATCGTTCGAAAAGCCAAACGAGACTCCTGGAAACTTTTCTGTGAACAGGTAGATAGCGTAAATGACATATCGAAGATAAAAAAATTCCTATCCAAAACTCATGTCCAACCGGAATCTATGATCGATGACACGGGCAGGAGGCTTGAGGATATGGAGGAGACAATGAAACTCCTAATAAATTCTCATTTCCCACCCGGTATATCGAATAACATAGATGAACCGATGTTGGAGGAAGGGGAGGGTAACACGGAAATAGTTATTACAACTGACATGGTTAAAGGGGCAATCAAGAGCTTTGCTCCCTATAAAGCTGCAGGGCCGGATGGAATTTTCCCGGCACTTTTGCAGATGGAGGCGGGACTGGTTTCCTTACATCTGTCACAGATATTCACTGCATGCTTAAAATTGGCATATACTCCAGTTAAATGGCAAGATGCAAGGGTAATATTTATACCCAAACCAGGGAAACCTAGCTATGCGACACCTAAGTCCTATCGACCGATAAGTCTTACGTCCTTCCTACTTAAAACCTTGGAACGGATAGTCGATGGCATGGTTAAAAGCAGCATACCATACAAAGACCTTAAATATAAGCAGCATGCTTATGTAAAGGGACGATCGGTGGAAACCGCTTTAAATGAAGTTGTCCACTACATAGGTGAATCTTTCGATGGCAAACTGTATACACTGGCGGTATGCATTGACATCGAAGGCGCTTTCAATAACGTGCACACTGATACCCTTATCCAATCCCTAGACCAGTTTTATGTTGACCGGGTGCTCCGTAACTGGATCAACTACATGCTAAGGAACAGATATATAAGCTGCGAGATGTACGATATAACTATCAGGAAAAAGGTATTTCGCGGTATACCACAGGGTGGCATTTTGTCACCTTTACTCTGGGTTACCACGATTAATAGCCTCCTAAGGACCCTAACCGAGAAAGGACTTAGACCCGTCTGCTATGCAGACGATGTCGTAATACTTTTAAAGGGAAAGGATCCAAATTACTTGTGTAGAAGAGCTGAGGAGGCTCTGAATACGGCCTTGAGCTGGGCTCAACCGAGAGGCCTCAATGTTAACCCGGCGCAGACGGAAATCTGTCTTTTCACAAGAAAGACAAAAATTTCTACATATACTAAACCTTGCTTCCTGGGTAAGAAGATACCGGTGACAGACAAAGTTAAGTACTTAGGTGTAATACTTGACCGGAAATTAAAATGGAGACACCACATAGAGGATAGGATCAACAAGGCACATCGGTGCTGGGCGATATGTAGGAGAACCATAGGCATGAAATGGGGTCTTAGTCCTACTATGACAAATTGGCTTTATAAAAGTGTAATTAGACCAATTCTAGCTTATGCTTCAATAATCTGGCAAAAAGTGTAATATCAAACTACTACAGGGAGTTCAGCGTACATGCTGCTTGGGTATAGGTGGTGCCATGTGTACTACTTCAACCAAGGCTCTGGAAACGTTGCTAAATATTCCACCCATTGAAACATATATAAGATATGAGGCGGCGCTTACAGCCGAACGGCTCTTTACTTTAGGCGAACTGGCCAAAAACGGTTATAGACACGTCATCAATGTATACTGGACACATTGGAAGGTTATACACATTCATCGGACGTGCCTGATCGCATACCAGACACTGAATATGTCGGAAACTTTGAAACGCTAATCCCAGATAGAATGTCTTGGTCAAGCGGAACATTAGAGCAAATACCAGTAGGAATCCGTTGCTACACGGATGGCTCTAAATTAGGGGACAAAGTGGGCCTGGGGTTCTATATTGAAGACCCAAAAACAGAAATATACCACCGTTTACCTAATCATAACACAAGCTTCCAGGCAGAAGTACGAGCAATAACGGAATGGATTAGAATAAATATGGCGCCCACAGGGCTTAATATATTTACCGACAGCCAGAAGGCAATTTCTGCAATATCAGGTGATAGAATTAAATCTAAGACCGTATTGGATTGTAAGAAAGCTTTAACTGAATACTCTCCCAGAGGTAAGGTTCACATCATATGGGTACCAGGCCACTCGGGAGTAGTCGGCAACGAAAGGGCGAATGTAATAGCTTTAAAGGGAAGGGAGCTCGATGTAGTTAACCTGACAAACGCAAAACCATTCGACGCAACAAAAGCTGAATTAAAAATATGGATGAGAGAATCCCATAAGGCCTCTTGGAATAATGAAATGGTGGGTAAAAGCACAAAGATTCTATGGGGTGACCCTGATGAGAGCAAGACGAGAAATCTTCTCAAAATGAGCAAGTCTGAGGTTAGTATGATGATACGTATTCTCAGTGGACACACAGGATTACGAGCACATCTATACGAAATTGGACGTGCGAATTCAGACGAATGTAGAGCATGTGGAGAGGACAGTGAAACTCTGGAGCACTTTCTTTGCCATTGTCAGGCATTCGTCGAAGTTAGATCCAAGTATCTTGGAAGTGATGTTATTCCGGAAATAACATTCTTAACCAACACCGATTGGAAGATTCTTGGGAATTACGTCCAGGAAACTGAGTTTCTGAACATGGAAAAATAATACATTCAGTGAACAATCCTCCTATCAACCTAACCTAACCTACTCTATATACATAAATCCTTTTTCAAAAAAAAAAGTATTCTCAATTAATCATTAAAACATTTTAGTATTATGAGACATTCGAAAAAAGGATTTGTTTCAAAACATCCTTATTAGAGCTCGGTCCGTTGCGATTCGGAATTGACGAACTTTCAACAGTTTTTACATGTATGTATATTGTACATACATACATTTTTATTTTATATGTATATTTAAATTTTTAATGATTTTTTTAATGTTTTTTTAAGATATTAATTAAACTTTTTAGCATGTAGTTACACTAAATTTTAAACAAAATAACGCAAGGTCAAATCATGGATCAATTTTAAATAGGCTCATTGAGTTATGTGAAAAATTGTGACCTGTACATTACGCCTAAGCTTTAGCTGGACAGCCAGCCGCACAAACGGGTATACATGGCTAAATCGACTTTTAAAAACTTGATTTGAATTTTGCACTTTTTTAAACTAACTTGCAGTTTTGTGACTGTCATTTTGCACTTTTTACTGCGGGAATTCTGGCAATACTGGTTGCTTGATGTATAAAGTCATATAAAAAGAGATTGTAACAAAGCCAATGCACATTTGTATTATCCTATATATATACATATATATATATATATATATATATATATATATATATATATATATATATATATATATATATATATATATATATATATATATATATATATATATATATATAACAGACTGTTTGTTTGATTGTTACGCTTTCACGGCAAAACTACTGAACCGATTTACATGAAATTTGGACAGCTAATAGGTCTAACCCCAAAAGGAACAATAGGCTATATAAGATCTTGATCGGATGCCACGCCCCTTTTCACGCCCACTTTTTGTAAAACTATTATTACACCAATTTTGCAATCACAATATGCAAAAACTACTAAACCGATTAACCTGAAATTTTGCACACCGATATGTATAAGCTTAGAAAGAACTATAGGCTATATATAAGAACTTGATCCGCTGCCACGCCCCTTTCTACGCCCACTTTTTATAAAACTATCCTTACCTATATCTTATCCTATAATTATATCAAAATGAAAGTCTGTTTGTTACGCTTTCAGGCACAAACAAGCTACTGAACCGATTTAAATGAAATTTAGAACGCTAATAGTTCTATTCTAAAGTAGAACAAGAGCCTATATAAAATAATGATTTGGCGTCACGATTCTTCTTATGCTCACTTTTTTCTATATAATTGTTATACAAAATTTTCATTCGAGACTAACAGAAAACTACTGAACCGGTAGGTCTGATCTCAGGATCAGGATCGGACGCCAAGCCCCTTTTTACACCAACTTTTTGTAAAACAATTATTAAACCAAATTAACGTTCAGGCATACAAAAAACTACTGATAATAAATATATATGAAACCATTTTTTTACTCTTTCACTACATAACTAATAAAATTTGGCATTTAATAGGTCTAACCTCAGAAGTTAACAAGTTGGAGTGCTATATTCGGCAATGCCGAATCTTAAATACCCTCCACCTATAATATATAACAATAAATATATATGAAACCCTTTTTTTACTCTTTCACTACATAACTAATAAAATTTGGCATTTAATGGGTCTAACCTCAGAAGTTAACAAGTTGGAGTGCTATATTTGGCAATGCCGAATCTTAAATACCCTCCACCAGAAGCTACTTTTTAGGTAACTTGACTTCATATAGGAGCTACGACCAATTACGGGACTCTCCAGAAAAATTTCGTAGAGTGATTCATATGTATGTACACAAAACATATTTGTGTCGAATTTTATCAAGATAGCTTTATTTAAAAATGAAATATGTGAGTTTAAATGATTTTCGGAAGAGAGCCTTATATGGGAGCTATGACCAATAATGGACCGATCTGGGAAAAAATTGTTAGAATGATTTATACGTATACAAAACATATTCAAGTTGAATTTTATACCGATATTTTTATTTATCAATGAAACATATCCCTTTAAATCGAAATGTCGAATTTTATCAAGATACCTTTATTTGACAATTAAATATGTGCGTTTCAGTGATTTCCGGAAGTGGGCCTTATATGGGAGCCCAAATTTATTTTTAGATTAACTAATCTGATTATTAATTGGCATTTGATTACCGTCTCAAAAACCCGCTCTAAAAGTAATATGTTTAAACATACTTTTGTATAAATGGATGTATTTTTGAGAAACAAAACGGTGGTTTTACTCTTTAATGAACTACTCAAAATTGTTTGTCAAATTAAAAGTTGTTTTGTTTTCTCTGTCAAGATTCAAGGATTCTTCATATTGTTTAGAACAGAAAAAACCTTAGTTTTGTTATTTTTAAAGGAATTTGAAATCTTCCAATTTTTTTATAATTTTGTGCAGAATGTTTCATAATCGTTTCAGAGTTTCTTCAATTGCCTGTACTTTTTCAAATAGAAAGAAAATCGCTTGAAATTTTGTATGGTTAATAGTACGTATTTTTGTAGTTAATAAAATGTCCCGGAGCCTTTTGTCTCTATACACCAGGGGCACTACAATTCAAAGTACAGTGTGAACGAATTTAAACTGAACAGTTCTTTAAATCAACTGCACATGGAAAAAATAAAACAACTAATTTGAAAGTGTCCTTAGTTCCGTGATGAGGGTGCTATCATTTAGAAATAATATATACCTTTTATGGAGATATGGCCAATTATTGGCCAATCCGAACAAAATTCAACAGAATGATTTATCGATAAAAAACACACTGTGTCGAACTTTATCCGTATATATTAATAATTGAAAATATATTGGAAAAAGTGACTTATGAAAATGGGCCTTATATGAGAACTAAGAACAGTTATGGATTGATCCTAATTTTATTTTTTAAAAAAAGATTTCTTATATACACAAAATATCCTTATTCCGATATCTTTATTTATCAATGAAATTGCGATTTTCTGAAGTGGCTCTTATATGACAAATATGAACAATTATGGACCGATCCGAAAAAAGCTTATTTTTATAGCCTATTTATACCCTACACCACTTTAGTGGGGAGGGTATATAGAGGTTTGTAACGCAGAATAATATTGGTCCTATACCTTAAAGTACCAATCAGCTTAGAATCATTTTCTGAGTCGATTTGGCTATGTCCGTCAGTCTGTCCGTCCATGTAAACCTTGTAACCAAGCTACAGGTTGCAATTTTGAAGACAATTCAGTGCAATTGGGTACATGATCTTCTATTGGCCCAGGGACGAAGCCTATTGAAAATGGTTAAGAGCGGTCCATTATTTCACCTATACAACTGAACCCCTGAATAGGGCTTGTAATCAAACTTCAGGTCTCAATTTTGAAGATAATTCAATGAAATTTGGCACATGATCTTCTATGGTACCGGAGACGAAGCCTATTGAAAATGGGTAACATTGGTTCATTATTTTACTTAGCCCCCATACAACTGAACCCGACGAATAGGGGTTTTAAGTTCATAATTATGTTTAATATACTCGTATCTCGACAAAAAGCTGCAAAACCAAGTTCTATACCAGCCTTGAATTTTATAATTATAGAGTCTCATTTTCCCATAGCCCCTATACAAAGCCCCCTTCAAAATTTGAGATACAATTCAACTAAATGCTCTATTATGAAAACTAAATAACATTTTATTTTTGTAACAGGTATAGGGTATTATATGGTCGGCCTCGCCCGACTATAATTTCTTACTTGTTTTAAAATATCTTTATTTTTGAATTAGATATTTGCATTTAAGCCATTTTTGGAAGTGGTCCTTATTTGGGAGCTGTGACTAATTATGGACCCATCCGGAAAACATTTCGCAGGGTGTTTCATATCTAATTATATTAATATTATACCGATATCTTCATTCAGTTATGAAATATGTGCGTTTACGTGGTTATCGAAAATGGGCCTTATATGGGATCTATGCCCAATTATGGGCCGATCCAAAATACATTTTGCAGTACCTTTATTTCTAAATTAGTTATGTGTATTTAAGTAATTTTCTGAAGTTGACCTTACATGGGAGCTGTGACCAATTATGGGCCGAGCCGGAAAAAATTTCGCAGAGTGTTTTATATCTACTTTAAACACATTCATGATGAATTTTATACCGATAATTTCATTCAGTTATGTAATATGTCCGATTACGTGGTTATTGGAAATGGGCCTTATATGGGAGCTATGCCCAATTATGGACCAATCCGAAAAATATTTTGCAAAGTGATATATGTATACACAAAACAATATCTTTATTTCTTAATTAGTTATTTGTATTTAAGTGTTTTTAGAAAGTGGGCCATATATGGGAGCTGTGACCAATAATCGACCTATACAGATCTACGTAGGTAATATGATTTCTGTTCATATTGTATACATATGTGCAAAATTTCGTGGTGATACCGATATTTTTCCCGAAGTTATTAACGATAAATCTATTTCCGAGAATATGTACCTTTGTATGGGGGCTATGAGAAATTTTGAATCAATTGTTTTGAGTTTAAACATTTTTGATCCCTGGGTAAAGAAAATAACGTGTGACAAAATTCATTCCATTATCTTTAGTAGTTTCTGAGAAAACTACTCAAGAATTAGGAAAAAAACTTAATTTTTTTTTTTTTTGAGGTAGTCTGAAATTTTTACTCATAACTTTTTACGTTGTGGACCGATTTTGCTGATTTTCAATACCAATAGACAATAGTGAATATTTTCAGTGAATTTGGCTGATTTATTTTGCTTAGTTTTAACGTGAGAGTGTTTGAGGCAGACAGACACAGCTAAATAGACTCAGAATTTCATAAGGACTCAGAATATATATACTTTGTTGGGTCTCAGATGAATATTTCTTGGTGTTACACACAGAATGACAAACTTATATATACCCTCCACTGATGGTGGTGGAGGGTATAATAATCTATATATGTAAAAATGAATGTGTGTTTGTTTGTATGTTTGAACGTTATAGACTACTAAACGGCTGAACCGATTTTCTTGAAATTTTGCAGCGTATTCCTGTATGTACTGTATGTACTTTTTATTTTGAAATTTCAAGTTGGCTCGGAGCCACGCCCATATTAAGAAAATATTAAATCCGTATATTTGAGATAATATAACAAATTTTGTCGGAGCCACTTTAGTGTCAATATGATTATTTAAGACAAAAAGTAGGCGGACTAGCATTAGGGGGTGTGGCACCTCCCATATAAATGAAATACAAAAATTCGTTTATCTTAGAAACAATTGCAGTTAGAATCTTAAAATTTTGCACAATTAACTTTAACATTCATGTTAACATTTTGGGAAATAAATTGGCGGACTACCCATGAGGGGAGCGGCACCTCCCATATTAATTAAATGCAAAAATTCGTTTATCTGGGAAACTAATAGAACTAAATTCTTCAACTTTTGCACTAAGAACTTAAATATTCATCTGAACATTGTGGATTAAAAAGTTCGGACTTCCATCTGGGGGGTAGGGGGAGTCCCATATGAATTAAATAGAAAAATTCTTCAAATCTTCAAATTTTACCTTTTGACATTCATCTGAACAATTAGAGTATAACGGGTGGACTTTCAATGGGGGACTTGACACCTCCCATATTAATTAAATACAAAATTTCGTTTATCTGGTAACTAATAGAACTAGATTCTTAACATTTTTCACAAATTACTTTAATATTCATCTAAACATTTTGGAGAAAAAAGGGCGGGGCTTTTATCTTGGGGGCTTGAAGCCCCACATGTATTAAATAGAAAAATTTTTATATCTGAGAAACTATTAGAGCTAGAATCTTTAAATATTACATGAAGTACTTTGACATTCATGTGAACATTTAGAGAATAATTGACGGACTTTAAATGGGGGACTTGGCACTTCCCATATTAATTAAATAAAAAATTCGTTTATCTGGGAAACTAAGAGAACTAGATTCTTCAAATTTTGCATAAATTACTTTAATATTCAACTGAACATTTTGGAGGAAAACGAGCGGACTTTCATCTGGAGAGGTTGAAGCCTCCACATGAATGAAATTGAAAAATTGTATATCTGAGAAACTATTAGAGCTAGAATCTTCAAATTTTACATGAAGAACTCTGACATTCATGTGAACATTTAGAGAATAACGGACGGGCTTTCAATTGGGGGCTTGGCACCACATAAATGAATTAAATACAAAATTTCGGATATCTTGGAAACTATTATATTATTAAAATTTGTTCATAGATAGATAGAAATTGGCGAACTTTCAGTAATTTGCTTGACATCTCTAATATGTAACATATTGTAAATCTGGAGAACTATTGTAGTTAGAATCTTGAAAATCGTTAAGTGGGTTTTTATACCCTACACCACTTTAGTGGGGAGGGTATATTGGATTTGTGCTGATGTTTGTAACATACAAAAATATTCGTCCTAGACCCACCTTAAAGTATACCAATCGGCTTAGAATCGTTTTCTGAGTCGATTAAGCTATGTCCGTCCGTCCGTCCGTCTGGCCGGCTGGCTGGCTGGCTGGCTGTCCATGTAAACCTTGTGCGCAAGGTACAGGTCGCAATTTTCAAGATAATTGGATGAAATTTGGCACGCACGTTTTATTTGACCCAAGGACGAAGCCTATTGAAAATGGTTAAAATCGGTCCATTATTTCACCTAGCCCCCATAGAACAGATCCCCCCGAAAAGGGCTTCAGAGCTCATAATTATGTTAAATATACAGATATATCGATAAAATACGGCACAACTAATAGAAGTCTTATAGAAGTCTTGATGACCCTGCCAAATTTCATAAAGATCGGGCCCCATTTGACCCTAGCTCCCATACAAAGTCCCCTTCAGAAAATTACTTGAATGTCCCAAATTAACTTATAAACACAAATATCGCGATGAAATTCACAATAAAATATTATGTAAATATAAATATATTCACAAAATTTTATCGGGCTTGGTCCATATTTGCCCCTAGCCCCCATATAAAGCCTCTTTCAGAAAATTAGTTTTTCATCCATAAATTGCTTAAATGTATCGGAACAAGGGAATATTGAAGATAAATGCTTTATTATGAAAAATAAATCACATTTAATATTCATAACTGGTGTAGGGTATCATATGGTCGGCCACGCCCGACTATACTTTCTTACTTGTTTTATACTGCTTTTAGGGTAGCAAAGCACACGGGGTAAAGCTAGTCCTCAATAAAATCTACCGAAAGGTTTATTCCGTTTTTCAAATTCCAATCTATATCAAATTTTATTTAAAGTTATCGAAGCCTAGTACGCTACCAAACCATTGCGAAATAATGTAAACAATAACATACACTGAAAATAATCCATTAATACATTGAACGAAATGCTTCGTGGTTTCGCACCACGAAATTCTTTCGTAATACATATATACGAAATAGTACGAAATATTTTAGTATAATGCAAAATAATTTTATATAATTTAAGAAAAAAATTTGTTTATTTTACGATTTTTTTAAATGACATAAATATGTATATTAGTAAGTATTCGAAACCGGTTTTTAAAAAGTGAAAAAACCGGGTTATTCGATATTCGAAAAATCAACATTAAGAAAAAACCAACACTGGTAAAGCAGAAGAAACTGGTTATAAAACCGGTTGAAAAATCGAGTCGATCACCCTAGTTGTATCTCAGCAGCTGCTACAATAGTCATAACAATGTTGTTTTTATTTTCTATGCAAAAGCTCTGTACAACTCCTACGACAATTTTTCATATGTTTTTCGAATGTTGTAAGAAAGTTTAGTGTTGCCAATTGTTTATTTCAGCATACAAACAAATAATTCGAACGATAAAGTGGTAACACTGAAATAAAAAACAAACAGCTGTTTACCAAAACAAAAAAACTAAAATTTTATTAAAAACAATTTATTTATTAGTTTAAAATGTGGAATAAAGAAAATAAAAGAATTTAAAATTCAAAGAAATTAATTTGGTTTCTTTCGCATGTTTAATCAATTCAATATTATTTGATTTTTTTTATCTTTTGACATTGTTATGTATGTTTGTTTTGATTGTTTTTTTTTTTTTTTTTTTTTTCTTTGAGAACATAAACTTATGACTTCCTGCAAAGATCTGTTCACAATCACTGTTACTACACTTTAGTAGGTACAATATACAACTTGATTGTGAATTGAACAAATAATATTTATTATTTTTATTTTAAACACTAAATGTTCGGGGGAGATGGATAAATTCGGGTAATGTTTTATTCCATATAAATGAGAAGAGAACGGGGGTTAGTGCGGGTTAATAAAAAATCTGAATTTTTTTCTTTATTTATGAACCTTTTCTTTTGAGTTCAAGTTGTTCACTACTATTTATTACACAATTCTTTCTTATGATATGTTACAACAGAGAACAAAAAGGTCGCGAGTATCGAACCTTTGTTCTCTCTTTTTTTGTACATCACTTAATATAATAATAAGAACATTTAAAACGATAATAATAATAATTCATTTTACACTTCAACATCCCGGCCCCCTTGCTATAATGCAACAAGGAGAGACCAGAGATAATTTAGAACTACGAAAAATTGTATAAATACAAAAAAATAATATAAGGTAAATCTGTTAGAATTCATTCGATTAATTCATATTAGAAATAAGTATAAAAGTATATATTAAGTATAAAAAAAATAATAATAGTAATAGCTAGGGATATATACAGCAATAGAAAGGTGAGTTAGATACTGAACTTGCCAATGATAATCCATCCCAGGACGGTGTCTTGAGCCAGCGGAGATCTCACGGATCCTGGCTGGATATTAGGTTTGATTAGGCGCGGGTAAATATCTGCACCAAGGACAATGTTAATGTCAATATTTTTGTAAAAATTGGAATCTGCTAATCGAAGGTTGGTATATAGCAAAGCGACTGTCATCAATTTTATCTTTTGGTTGCCTGGTAGGTAGGTCGCCAACAACCTTGACAGTAAGGCCAAATATAGGGGCATCGTCAAAACGTGGCCTAATCTTAATTTTGCACCATCGATCTGAACCAGTAGTTTCCATCGGAATTTTGTAGCGCTCTACAATAAACTCTGCTAGAGAGCTCGTCTCGGTGCAATGGTTTAAGAGACCTCGAACACCCCGCCATTCTTCTCCCAGCTGTATTTTTACAACGGCAGTCGGTAGTAGTGTAACAGCAGAAGGATTGGAACAGGACTGAATAGTAGAGGGTTGAGAGGAACGCTTATTTTCACGCAGACGTTTGTGACGATACAGTAGCGCATGGTGTCTGCCGCCACATTGGCGGCAACGATCAGTGTTTCGGCAGCGGTTCACTAAATGCGAATGGGCGAGGCAATTCTCGCAATACTTATGTTGCTTTACCACACGAACCTTCTCTGAGACGTTCATTCGCTTAAACCTCAACCATTTTCGTAGTGGGTGGTCCCTTCTACATAAGCGACAATCAGGAGAACTTCGAGCATGACCGAATCTTTGGCGGTTACGGGTGTTATTGTTGTCCTCTAAAGGCGATTGACTTCTACGATAAGATCGTGGCATGATGATTGCTGTAAATATACATAAAAAACATTGTTAGTGATGTTCGGTGTTTGGGAGGAGAACTAATTTTACCATTGGCCTAGTTACGATGCCATTGGCGGTTCGTATTTCGGCGACTCTAACTCTGTTGTCATTTCCTCGGACAACGTTTTCAATGCGTCCAAGCCGCCACTGATTAGGGGGTAAATTATCTTTCCTTATAACGACAAGGTCGCCGATAGCGTAATCACGCTGGGGATATTTCCATTTATAGCGTTCTTTCAGATACTCTTCTTTCCACCGTTGACCAAAATGTTGGTGTAAGATTTTTAACTTTTGCCATCGATTGACATAACTCAAAGAATGATCTAATAGATCAGGTTCGGGGGGTGATGATAGTGGTCTTCCTATAAGAAAGTGACCGGGGGTAAGTGCACAAAGATCGGCAGGGTTTTCGCTACTTGGGCTAAGTGGTCTAGTATTTAAACATGCTTCAATTCGGGCCAACATCGTGGAAAATTCCTCGAACGTTTGTGCAGTTCTTTCAGATACTCTTCTTTCCACCGTTGACCAAAATGTTGGTGTAAGATTTTTAACTTTTGCCATCGATTGACATAACTCAAAGAATGATCTAATAGATCAGGTTCGGGGGGTGATGATAGTGGTCTTCCTATAAGAAAGTGACCGGGGGTAAGTGCACAAAGATCGGCAGGGTTTTCGCTACTTGGGCTAAGTGGTCTAGTATTTAAACATGCTTCAATTCGGGCCAACATCGTGGAAAATTCCTCGAACGTGAAGCTTTGACAATGTGAAATGCGTTTGAGGTGCATCTTGAAGCTTTTAACCCCAGCTTCCCAAAGACCACCCATATGAGGCGCACCTGGTGGGATAAAATGCCATTCTAACGGAGTAAAACTATGGATATCTAATAACTTTCGACGTAGCAGAGATAAAAACTGAGACTTGTCAGTATCCAATGTGTGGAAAGCGCCAACAAATGCTGTACCATTATCAGAATACATCGCCTTTGGGGAGCCTCGACGAGAGAAAAAACGTGCAAACGCAGTCAAAAACGCTTGAGTAGAAATTTCACTCATAGCCTTTTGTAACCTTGCAACCACGCCCAGCGTAGGATTTGATATCAAAAGGCCCGGCGAAATCGACGCCTGTGTTTGTAAACGGATGAGAAAGTGTAGTTCTCTCGGGGGGTAAAGCTGCCATGATTTGCTCACTCTTTCGGTGTTTTTGTATTACGCAAGTACGACAGTGTGACAGTATATTTTTTATCAGGACCTTTAGTTTGATCACATAATAGTAAATTCGCATCAGTCTATATAAAAGGGCATTTTGAACATGAATCGAAAACTTGTGTAAGTAGGTTAGAAACAGCCTGGTGTAGCATCCATGATAAGGCAATATTATTGGAAACGACCATTAATACGCATAATGCCAGTGGAATCAAAAAAAAGGATTTAGCACAAACGCATAATACCCTTCCCACTATAGTGGTGTAGGGTATAAATATAAACAAAGCTGCTTCTTTTTCTTTATGTTTATTTTTATAATATTTTACTGCTGGCGGTTTGATCGTACATACATACATACGTTATTACCAGTGTGACCATTTTGGCATTTTTGCAGCTAGATTTAGCATTTTTTATTTTGTAAAATTTTAATTTAGCATTTGGCATTTTATTTAGCATTTTTATAAAATGTTTTTAGCATTTTTAGCTTTATTTGCAATTTTAGTATATAAACAATAAAAGAAACATTTTTGCAAAAAAGATTTATATTGGAAATAGGTTTAACCGGAAAAAATCAGAATTAAATGTCTACCCAAACACAAGCAACAAGAAATATGAGAAATGTAATAATTTACACACACTGTAATTCAAAATAATGCAAAAAGATTCATAAGATAAATAACTTAAAATTACGCCAATACAAGTGAATACTTTAAAATGTTGTATTCTAAAATATTTTTCTGGAACCCAATGCTTTTTTAAATTCGAGGTGATAGAAATAATTCAAGAGATTTCATATATTTTTACAAATACGTTCAGTACGCTATTTTACAAACTAATACTTTTTGTTTGCTCATGGAATGAAACATATAATTTTGGAAAAGGCTATGTATGACGGTTAATTAAAAAATGTTATTTTTTCCTATACGAAATAAAGAGGTTTTAATTTTTATCATCCTTCAGGAGTTCTTGTTAATTTATTGAAAATAAGTATTGAAAAAAATCAATAATATATAATTAAGACTTTCTCATCCTACTTTATGTTCTTTTTATTTTTACCAAATTTTTAGTAATTTTGTTGTCACTTTTTTTTTAATTAAAAAAAAAAACATAAATTTCGAAAATATTATTGACAATTGACATTCTCATATATATTTTTCCGAAAAAATCTTGGAAGTATGAGTTCACCGAGATTTAAAATTATTTCAACGGAATTTTCAATATTTTTGTGAGATGAAAAACATTTTTAAAGTGTTTTGAGGAAGACAAATAAAATTTTTTATATAAAAAAAAGTAAAACTAGAAATATTATACTTTTCCTTCCGAAAACACATATAGGTTTTATACCATGAGCAACTAGTGTAATTAATAGAGTTTTAATGTAATTTTTGCATTCAGAAATATTTTAAAGTTAGAGACATTACATATTGCTAAATTTACAAAAATTTTGAAATAATTTTTAGCATTTCTGTTTATCTTAATACCACGGAACTTAATTTTTTACCCTACTCCACCAAGACGATATAGCCATGTCCGCCCGTCTGTCTGTTGAAACAGTTTTTTAAGAACCGAAATCTATGTCGATTGGTTCATAATTGATCCTATTACAGCCATATAGCCCCTTTTTAGGAAAATAATTTTATTATCAATAAATAGCAAATTAGTTAACCGTAGTATAATAGAAGGATTTATCCATAAAGTAAACTATATAGTACGAAAGTATTTGGAAATTTTGTCTAAATACGTAAAAGTAAACCATTGATTCTTTGGAACAAATCATTGTATGATATTACATATTAGTTTTAAAAATAATGAAACTCTAAACAGAAGCAATCCCAATGTCCCTAAGGAAATTTGGTAGTTTTTGGAACGTTTTGGTAGTTTTTTGTCGGAACTTTGGTAAGAAAAATAAATTGTGAGTGGCAACGCTGAATGCAACCTTTCACTGGCACTTTAAAAACACGAATGAATGATTTATAGTCGAAAGTATTTTTAAATTTTGTCTAAATACGTAAAAGTAAACCATTGATTCTTTGGAACAAATCATTGTATGATATTACATATTAGTTTTAAAAATAATGAAACTCTAAACAGAAGCAATCCCAATGTCCCTAAGGAAATTTGGTAGTTTTTGGAACGTTTTGGTAGTTTTTTGTCGGAACTTTGGTAAGAAAAATAAATTGTGAGTGGCAACGCTGAATGCAACCTTTCACTGGCACTTTAAAAACACGAATGAATGATTTATAGTCTCTTTTTATATTTGTTTTGTTGTAAGACGTTAAAGAACAGTTATTTAAAATTTTTTTCATAGAAAAAACTAAAAAAAATGTGTTGACAACAACATCTAATTCTAAGTGAGGAAAGAAACACGACAAATTTTTACAAATGTTGTCTTTGTTGTCCTCGATAAATATTCTTTGAATCAAAAACTTAATGACACTGTCGCTCATTTCGTCGTCAATATAGTTTGAAACAAGACAACACACATGAAGTTGTCGATAAGTTTTTCTTTAAAGATGGTTAAATAAAGACAAGTTCAAGACATTGTCGCTCATCTTGTCGTAAATGTAACCTCAAACACGACAATTTTCATGCGATTGTCGCTCATACTGTCCTCAATAATATCTTATTCACGACAAATTAAAAAAATTGTCATTATGCTGTCTACTATTAAGCTCAAAACACGGCAAATTGGAGGACTTTGTTATTAAAGTTGTCTTAAATTGCATTTTATACAGGACAAATTTGGAAAATTCCTGCAGACATCATCGATGCAGACGTCGTCAATAACAATCTGGCCAACTAGGTTATAAAAGGTACCAACACAGTACCAAAAATACTACCCATACTACCCTCTTTCTCCATTGAGTTATTCAAATTTAGGTATTTTGTTTAATCGGACAAAATAAGTGCAAAAGTGCTCATGCTACATTATTTCATCGAAAAATCTGTTAAATGATTATTGAATATGGAATTTTTTTAAATTCATTTAGTTTATATACTGTGAGGTCAAAGCATAAGTAACATTATTTAGTTTTAAAATCGCCCTTTCCAGATCCAGTTGCCGATCTGCTAGCGCATATCTTAAGCTGTATCTGATTTGTGAGGGCTATGTGTTTTCAAATTGTTTATTGGGTTTCAAATACTTTAAAATTTTCCAATAACAATTTTATACAAACTTTTGTATGTATTGAAAAATTTGTACTTCATTTTTTTCATTTGAAAATAAAATTTTAATACTGCAAAACGGAAATAAACTATTTGTAAGAATATCCGTTATTATACCCACCATCAAAAAAAAGGGGGTATATTGATTTTGTCATTCCGTTTGTAACACATCGAAATATTGGCCATAGACCCATAAAAGTATATATATTCCGGGTCCTTATTAAATTCTAAGACGATCTAGCCATGTCCGTCCGTCCGTCTGTCTGTTGAAATCACGATAGGGACCACACGAGAGGAGCTAGACAGTTGAAATTTTGCATAAATATTCTCTAAACCTCTGCTAAGGTTTGTTTGGTATTGAAAATAGGCAATATCGGTCCAATTTTTCGGATAGCCCCCATACAAGTGGACCTCCAAAAAACAGCTTTAACGGACATAACTGTTTCAGAAGTACGAGTATAGGGATGAAATTCGACATAAATAAGTTTCATATGAGCCAAAATCTTTCTACCAAATTTTTTGAGGATCGGCCCATAAATTACCCTACCCCTAATATATGGTCCCCTTCAGAAAATGACTTTAACACTCATTACTGGTCCAAAAATGCGAGTATAGCGATGAAATTCGGTATAAGTAAGTTTCTTACGAACCAAAATCGCTCTACGATTTTTTTTAAGATCGTCCCATAAATCACCCTATCCTCCATCTGAAAATTACTTTAACCAGGGATGGCAAATTTGGTACGATGGTACTTTTTTTGATACTATTTGATGTTCAAAAGTACCGTGATACTCCCGAGTCTTATTTGATACTCTCAGGGCCAATATCTCAACCTCCGGTTATCGTTTAACAGGTGGATATACTGCCGGTTAAAATAATTTTTATATGTAAAATGTCAATTTATCGTTATGATAAAACATAATCAGACAATGAGAAAATGGGGGTCAAAGTATCTTTATAAGTTTAAATTTGAAATTCTAAGAATGTTTTGAAATTTAGTTTCAAAAGCCACTTTTTAGAAGTATGTTTTGCAAGTAACCAATGCAGCTCATTTCGAATTTTTATCTTGATTGACATTATATGAATATTAATCTAATTAAATTCCATTGTTAATATTATATGAGAAAATTACCAAAAATTTCAATTTTGAAAAAATATTTGACTTTAAAACAAATTATTTCCAAATGATAGAAGCTCGAAGGACTCAATTTCTATCTAATATAAAACGATATGTTTTGAAATTAAGAATTCAACCATAGATAATAAGAGAAATTTTTGGTGAAAATTATTTCGACTTTAAAGCAAATTATTGTTTCATGTCATGGATGGTCTTATGTATGGTCCCATGTGTAAAATTTGATATGACTATTGATTTTTTAACAAATGACACATATGTATATTAGGGTGGCCCCAAAATGGAAATTGCTGATGTTCCCACCGAAAATGAAAATTTAGTTCATTCTAAGATACCATTTCTCAAAATTTTTGTCCTGACGTCAATATTTGGTGAGCTGGATCAAAGGATAAAAAGGTCCTTTTTATGGTTTTCATGATATTTTTGACAAATAAACCATATGCAAATTTAGTATCATATGAAAGGTCCTTGGGAGACGATTTCAATGACATACACAACATCTACTTGTTTGTTACGCTTGCTTTGTAAATAACGATTTCTATGTTATTGTTTCCATTATTTCGCAATGTTTTGGTAGCGTACATAGGCTTCGATAAATTTTAATAAAATTTGATCTAGATTGAATTTTGAAAAACGGAAAAAACCGTTTCGTAAATTTTATTGAGGATTATTGTGTATTAATTTCAATCAATTATATTAAAATCATATATGTTAAAATGTAAAAAATCTGAAACTTTTACGAAAACTTAGGAAATTTAGATTACTTTTACTGTTATACAAAAATTTCTGGTATGCCAATGAAAGCGTCTCCCAAGGACCTTTCTAATGATACTAAAATTTTATATCTTTCCTTTGGAAGAAATATGAAAAAAAAATCATAAAAACCTCAAAAAAGGATCTTTTTATCCTTTGATCCAGCTCGCCAAATATTGACCCCAGGACAAAAATTTTGAGAAACGCTATCTTATAATCAATTAAACTTTAATTTTCGTTGAGAACCAGGCCATCCTAATGTATATAAGAGATTTATTGACAATTAACTATTGTTACTAATAGTTGTAGTTCAATTGTTAGCGTATAATAAATAAATAAGTTGAATTTCTAAATTCATCCTTGAGTAGTGCCAAATGTGGCCTGAATTTCTTTAAGACAGGATTTATTAAAATATAACAAATTGTATCATGACTGATTTTAATATACATATTTACGAAGTACAATATCGGGGTAATATTTTTAAATTTTGAAATAAATAATAATACAGCCTGTCTAAATTTTAAAATATTCGAGTCAAGAAACTAGAGTATATTTTTCTAAAGCACCTTTGGTTAAACTTTTTTGATTTTCCTAATTAATTACAAAAATTTATTTGTAAAATTGATTGGAATAACTGTTGGATAAAATTTTATCAATCTTAAGATTATATTCCAATTACAATAATTAATTTGTCGCTGAAATATTATTGCCTATGAAAATTTACTAAACAGGGACTTTAGAATAAACTAGGATTATGATTCTTCCCAATTTTTTACATTAAAGAAATAATGTTTATTTTAAAAAATCAGTTCGGGTCATAATTTTTTTTCAAATTAAACTAGATGTTTTTATTTATAATAAAAAACCGTTTTCTCTGAATTTGAAAAATATCAACCGGTTTTTTTCAAATGTCAACTATTCGAACTACTCGAAAACCGGTTTTTGGAAAATGTCGAATAATCGATCACCCTACGGTATATATAATACCTTTTCTACTTCTGTTGTTGATTATTTAAAAATGTCTAAACATGTGAAGGTGTATTTAAGATATTAACAACTTTCAGCAAAAAAAATATTTTAGTACTCTAAGATCCAAAAAAGTACCCTCTGAAATATTTTCTGATACTGAAACAAAATCTCATTTTCCATCCCTGACTTTAACGCTCATTACTGGCAAAAAATTACGAATATAGCAATAACATTTTACACAATTAAGTTCCTCGCGAGCCAAAATCTTTTTAATAACTTTTATGTGGATAGGTCCATAATTGGCCCTACTCCCCCTATTGGGTCCACTTCAGGAAATAGCTTCAACGCTCATTACTGTCTTAAAAATATGAGTAAAGCGATGAAGAGCTACACACTTAAGTTTCTTACGAGCCAAAACCTCTGTACCAATTTTTTTTTTTTTGGATCGGCCAATAAATGACCCTTCCCGCATATAAGGACCCCCTCTGCAAATAACTATAATGCTCATTACTGGCTTAAAAATATGACTGTAGTGACGAAAATTGATGCACATAAGTTTAATGCGTGCCAAAATCTCTCCACCAAATTTAGGGAGGATCGGTCCATAATTTACCCTACCGCCCTTCAGAAAATACTTAAACGATCATTACTGCTTAAAAATATGAGTTATGAAATACGGTTATGAAATTCGCTCCGAATTTCATGCGGAATGTGTCGGTAATTCACTCTACCCCCCATACAAGCCCCCTTTATAAAATTACATTAACGTTAATTACTGGCATAAAAATTCGAGTAGGGCGATGATATTTAATGTAAACAAGTTTTATATGAATCAAAATCGGTCTACAAAAAAAGTTATGAGGATAGGTCAACAATTGACCATACCACATATGAGTTCCTCTTTAGAAAATTTTATGAAGAAAATTCAGATAATTGGAATTACAGCGATTAAAATCGACATATAAAAAGTTTATACTTAGGAACATAATTCTTCATTCCGAGTTTAATGAGGACTCATTTATAACTGACCCTAGCCCCTATAAAAGGTTCCCTTCAGGAAAGAGTTTTGGTTATTGAAATACGAGTTTTCCTTATTTAAAATAAGAGTATAGCGCTGAAATTTTGCATAAACAAGTTCTATACAAACGAAATCTATGTACAAAATTTTATGAGTATCGGTTCATAATTAACGCATATAAAGGTCCTCTTCAGAAAATTACTCATACGCTCACGGTTTAAAAAATTAAATAAAATATTTGGTTTTTAAAAATTAATATTTTGTTAGTTCGAAAGAGCTGGTCCATAATTGACTTAAGCCATATTCCAAATATCACCCTGATGTTTATAGGGGAGCATTCCTTTTATGGCATACAGTTTGATGGTGGGTATATGAGATTCGGCACAGCCGAATATAACACTCTTACTTGTTTATTTTGATTTAGCTGTAAAATGTTAATTTAGCATTTGGCATTTTATTTAGCATTTTTATAAAATATCTTTAGCTTTTTTGCAATTTTAGTATATAAACAAAAAAAGACAAATTTTTGCAAAAAAGATTTATATTGGAAATAGGTTTAACCGGAAAAATCAGAATTAAATGTCTACCCAAACACAAGCAACAAGAAATATGAGAAATGTAATAATTTACACTGTAATTCAAAATAATGCAAAAAGATTCATGAAGATAAATAACTTAAAATTACGCCAATACACAGAAAAAACTAAAAATATGTTTCAATTATCAAAATAATTGTATCAAGCAAGTTTTGCACCTATCACCAAAATGATGATATCAATTATCAAATTTGTAAAAAAATTAAAAAAATACTTTTTTTTTTCAAATAACGAATTAATCAGAACAATTAATATCAATAATTGAGACAAAATTTAAAATTGATTAATTCATTAATTGTATAAATTAAATATTTAATAAAAATAAAATCTAATTTTTATTAATTTATTAATCAAATTAATTAGTTTGTTTGGTAGAAAATGTATTAAAAACCAATTGAGATGATTAAAACAATCAAATTATTAACTGATTACTCACAATGTTAAAGGAATGCTTGACCTTTAACAATGCGTTGAGCATTTACAAAAAATATCACTTTATTATCAAATTTGAACATATAAAGTGTTTTATAAATTGTCAGGAAACTTGAATATTATATGCCTAAAATCGTATTGACTATTTAAGAATTCTAAACATTGTTAGCATAAGAAATCAAAATAAAATATTAAAAAAAAAACTAAAATAGAAAAGTTGGCCAGAAACATTTTTCCAATCAATTAAAAAACTAATTGAATCAATTAAAAATTTAATCAAATTTGTAAACTTAGATTTTAAACAGCGAGATAATTAAGACAAATAAAAAATTGCTTAAATTAAAACTAAAAAAAGAGAAAAACATGTTAATTGAAAATAAACTACTGATAATTTTTTCTGTGTACAAGTGAATACTTTAAAACAGACGTCGGCGCTAGTATTGTTCTGACAACCAGTGTTGCCATATATTTTTTTAAGAAAACTTTTTATTTTTATGAAAAAAAACTTTTTTTCAACAAAAAAAACTTTTTTTGTACTAAAATTACAAAATACCCAAGAAATTAGTGAAAAAATGAGCAAATTGAGGAATTTTAAATAGCTTAATGATAATTGGTACAGAACCTTTCCTTAAGATCAGTAGCAAGGAATTACTGTATATTGTGGTCTTAGACACCATAAATTTACACTTGAAATGTCATGATGAATCTATGTATGTAGATTCTGTGTACTACAAGAGGAAACCTCTAAACTTTTGTAACTACCCGTCATTGGGAACTCGAAACACGAAGATTTTGTCTTACCCAGACCCAGATGATATCTTCAAACACTCACCGATTAATCCATTTATCTTCATGCGCGAATTTGGCCTAGTATGGTGAACCAATGGGCTGCACAAAATCTCTACAATATGGTCGAAGTGCATTGTGTCCTTAACGTCTATTCTAAGGGATTAAGGTCATCAACACCGGTTAATTTTTTTCAGTTTTTAGGAATATCTCGAATATTAATGGTATAATATATTATTTTGTTAATGGTAAACATTGTTTTTTTATTTTAAACTTATTTATTGATTAAATAAATTAAAAACTGAAAAACTGTATAAATTTTCAAAAAACGTTTTTTATTGGAATAAAACTTGAAAACTTTTTTGAATCTCAAAAAACTTGCAAAAAAAGGGAAAACTTGACATATGGTAACACTGCTGACAACGAAAATTTTCGGCAAATTACATGTACACAACACGATCGCAGACGAACATCTAAACAAGAGCATCAAAAATACATATATTTTATTTAGTTGCTTGACAGCATTCAACAAAGCAGGCTGATGTCGCTTTGTTAAAGAAATTGCAAACACAACTTAAAAAAACAAAAACAACTTGCAAAAACAAGAGCATAATTTTCAAAAACAACATACACCCTAAATAATTTTCTAGAATGCATAACAATGAAAGTTAATAAGATCATTCTTATTTAATACTTTTTTGTATATTTTAATTTGAAATGTTGTTTCTATCTGATGAAATTATTATTCTTATGTACATTGACTACATTTTGTTAATAAATATTAGCATTTTACAGTAATGCAATTTAATCTTCAAAATTAAAAATGACCAAATATTTTTTTCAGTGCAATTTCATTGAAAAAATGCCAACAGTGTGAGTGTAGTGGTGATTTTTTTATCTGCCTCTCTATACGCCGGTATATGCTTTAAAATGTTGTATTCTAAAATATTTTTCTGGAACCCAATGCTTTTTTAAATTCGAGGTGATAGAAATAATTCAAGAGATTTCATATATTTTTACAAATACGTTCAGTACGCTATTTTACAAACTAAAACTTTTTGTTTGCTCATGGAATGAAACATATAATTTTGGAAAAGGCTATGTATGACGGTTAATTAATAAATTTTATTTTTTCCTATACGAAATAAAGAGGTTTTAATTTTTATCATCCTTCAGGAGTTCTTGTTAATTTATTGAAAATAAGTATTGAAAAAAATCAATTATATATAATTAAGACTTTCTCATCCTACTTTCTGTTCTTTTTATTTTTACCAAAGTTTTAGTAATTTTGTTGTCACGTTTTTTTTTTTTTTAATTAAAAAAATACATAAATTTCGAAAATATTATTGACAATTTATTCCAGAATTACAAACTTACGGCTTTTAATATATCTCTCAATTCATTTCATACATTCTCATATATATTTTTCCGAAAAAATCTTGGAAGTATGAGTTATTAACCTGACATCTATTCACCAAGATTTAAAATTATTTCAACGGAATTTTCAATATTTTTGTAAGATGAAAAACATTTTTAAAGTGTTTTGAGGAAGACAAATAAAATTGTTTATATAAAAAAATTAAAACTAGAAATATTATACTTTTCCTTACGAAAACACATATAGGTTTTATACCAGGAGCAACTAGTGTAATTAATAGAGTTTTAATGTAATTTTTGCATTCAGAAATATTTTAAAGTTAGAGACATTACATATTGCTAAATTTACAAAAATTTTGAAATAATTTTTAGCATTTCTGTTTATCATAATACCACGGAACTTAATTTTTTACCCTACTCCACTATACTACGTTTGAGTATACTAATCGGTTAAGAATCATTTTCTGAATCGATTAAGCCATGTAAGTCTGACCGTCTGGTAGAGGTTGAAATTTTCAAAACAATAAGCACGTATGCTTTTTGATCCAATGACAAAACCTTTTAAAAATGGTAAAAGTCCGTCCTTTATTTTATCTAGCCCCCATACATATACAAATGTATAAAGCCTTTTTGAGAAAATTAGTTTAAATATATCGGAACCAATGTTCAATTCAACATAAATGCTTTATTACGAAAATAAATCAAATTTTATACTCATATGGTCAACCACGGCAGAATATACTTTCTTACTTGTTATAAATTACTTACTTGTTATAGTTACAAATTAATATGAATTGTTCATAAAAACACTTAAAAAATTTTAGCATTTTTTTGGCATTTTAAAATCTATTTAGCATTTTTTCTAGCATTATTTTGGATGGAATTTAGCCGCAACATTTTTTGAGACCTGGTCACACTGGTTATTACTACATACACTGCTTTCAAACTGCTCTCTGTTTACATTTGGTTACAACATGTTGTGTTTGATACGAACTGATTTAATGCTTCGAACTTCTCTCTCAAAGGTATTTGAGTGGATAACATTAAGTTACGCACTGTTTGAAGTAAATTAAAGCTTTCTTTTATTATTTTTAACAGTGTGACCATTTTGGCATTTTTGCAGCTAGATTTAGCATTTTTATACCCACCATCAAAAAAGATGGGGGGTATATTGATTTTGTCATTCCGTGTGTAACACATCAAAATATTGTTCACAGACCCCATAAAGTATATATATTCTGGGACCTCGTAAGATTCTAAGACGATCTAGCTATGTCCGTCCGTCTGTCCGTTGTTGGCACGATAGCGTCCACAAAAAAAGAGATATTGAGATGAAATTTTCCCAAAATATTTTTTATTGATCAGAAATGTTTGGTATTGAAAATGGGCAAAATCGGTCAACGATTTCACATAGCCCCCATACAAATGTACCGCCGGAATATTGTGTTAAAAGCTTCAAACATTCACAAATTCGTTGTTTATGAAGCAAATGGCACAAAATTTAGCATAAGTCAGTTTTTTGACCTCCGAAATAAAATTCTGAATTATGTCGGACATAGAACCACAATTGGCCCTACCCCCCATATAAGGTCCCCTTTTGAAAATTACTATAATTCTGATTACTGGCTTAAACATACGAATTTGCTAAACATGGGTTTCTTGCAAGCCAATATCTCTCCACCAAACTATATGTGGATCGGTCCATAATTGACCCTACCCCCCATATAAGGTCCCCTTCAGAAAATGACATTAACGGTCATTATTGGCGTAAAAATACGAGTATAGCGATGAAATTTGACACAAGTAAGTTTTATATGAGCCAAAATCTCTCTACCAAATTTTATGTGGATCGGTTCATAATTGGCCCTACCTCCCATATAAGGTTCCCTTCAGAAAATGACTTTAACGCTCATTATTGGCGTAAAAATACGAGTATAGCGATGAAATTTGACATAAGTAAGTTGCATACGAGTAAAAATCTCTCCACTAAATTTCATGTGGATCGGTCCATAATTGGCCCTACCCCCCATATAAGATCCCCTTCAGAAAATGACTTTAACGCTCATTATTGGCGTAAATGAAATTCGATGCAATTCGACATAAACTAATTTTTAGCTAAAATCTCTCTACCATATTTTATGAGGATCGGTCCATAATTAACTTTAACCCCGTATAAGGTCCCTTTAAGAAAATGACTTTAATGCTCATTACTGGCTAAAAAATACAAGTAGATCTATGAAATTTGAAATAAATAAACTGAAATCTTCCTACCGACTTTTGTGAGAATTGGTCCATATGTGTATATATAACCCTACTCCCTATATAAATTAACATATTTAATTCGAAAGAGCACTGTCAATAGTCAAACCCCCATTAATGGACCTCTTTCAAATATTACAATGATGTTCTCATTAATATCGATACATAATAATAAAATATTCAAAATATCAAAGTTTATTTATATGACAGTGATTTGATGGTGGGTATATAAGATTCGGCATAGCCGAATATAACACTCTTACTTGTTTATTTTGATTTAGCTGCAAAATTTTAATTTAGCATTTGGCATTTTATTTAGCATTTTTATAAAATATTTTTAGCATTTTTAGCTTTTTTTGCAATTTTAGTATATAAACAAAAAAAGACAAATTTTTGCAAAAAAGATTTATATTGGAAATAGGTTTAACCGGAAAAAATCAGAATTAAATGTCTACCCAAACACAAGCAACAAGAAATATGAGAAATGTAATAATTTACCCTGTAATTCAAAATAATGCAAAAACATTCATGAAGATAAATAACTTAAAATTACGCCAATACAAGTGAATACTTTAAAATGTTGTATTCTAAAATATTTTTCTGGGACCCAATGCTTTTTTAAATTCGAGGTGATAGAAATAATTCAAGAGATTTCATATATTTTTACAAATACGTTCAGTACGCTATTTTACAAACTAATACTTTTTGTTTGCTCATGGAGTGAAACATATAATTTTGGAAAATGCTATGTATGACGGTTAATTAACAAATTTTATTTTTTCCTACACGAAATAAAGAGGTTTTAATTTTTATCATCCTTCAGCAGTTCTTGTTAATTTATTGAAAATAAGTATTGAAAAAAATCAATAATATATAATTAAGACTTTCTCATCCTACTTTCTGTTCTTTTTATTTTTACCAAATTTTTAGTAATTTTGTTGTCACGTTTTTTTTTTATTAATTATTATTAATTATTTTTAATTAAAAAAAATACATAAATTTCGAAAATATTATTGACAATTTATTCCAGAATTACAAACTTACGGATTTTAATATATCTCTCAATTCATTTCATACATTCTCATATATATTTTTCCGAAAAAATCTTGGAAGTATGAGTTATAAACCTGACATCTATACACCGAGATTTAAAATTATTTCAACGGAATTTTCAATATTTTTGTGACATGAAAACCATTTTTAAAGTGTTTTGAGGAAGACAAATAAAATTGTTTATATAAAAAAAGTAAAACTAGAAATATACTTTTCCTCCCGAAACACATATAGGTTTTATACCATGAGCAACTAGTGTAATTAATAGAGTTTTAATGTAATTTTTGCATTCAGAAATATTTTAAAGTTAGAGACATTACATATTGCTAAATTTACAAAAATTTTGAAATAATTTTTATCTTAATACCACGGAACTTAATTTTTTACCCTACTCCACTATACTACGTTTGAGTATACTAATCGGTTAAGAATCATTTTCTGAATCGATTAAGCCATGTAAGTCTGACCGTCTGGTAGAGGTTGAAATTTTCAAAACAATAAGCACGTATGCTTTTTGATCCAATGACAAAACCTTTTAAAAATGGTTAAAGTCCGTCCTTTATTTTACCTAGCCCCCATACATATACAAATGTATAAAGCCTTTCTCAGAAAATTAGTTTAAATATATCGGAACCAATGTTCAATTCAACATAAATGCTTTATTACGAAAAATAAATCAAATTTTATACTCATATGGTCAACCACGGCAGAATATACTTTCTTACTTGTTATAAATTACAATGAATTTCAGTTACAAATTAATATGAATTGTTCATAAAAACACTAAAAAAATTTTAGCATTTTTTTTTGGCATTTTAAAATCTATTTAGCATTTTTTCTAGCATTATTTTGGATGGGATTTAGCCGCAACATTTTTTGAGACCTGGTCACAACTGATTTTTAATTAACGTTTACAACATTGAGTTGCGAGCGATCACTGTTCTTATTAAAAACATTGTAGAATTTTAACATGAAGAATTTGTTTAGATACTATTACTATGTTATTTACAGATTTTTGTTTTAATGTTGGCAGTATAGAAATGTAAATTTGATTGCTGTGGAATTCGTTTCAATTTACCGAGGGATATTTTCTTTTTTACAAATAATAACTGTGTAATTCGCTTTTGTTGTTGCACTTAGGTAAAAATTATTTTGCACTTGTTAAAAATAGATTTATATGTATGTAGCATTTATTTAACACTTACTTTGTTGTTGTTAGATTATGATGTTGCAATTCTTCAATTGGGGTTTTTATATGAACTTTCCACGGGGGTTGTTTATAATAATAATCCAGAAATTTTATTTTCTAAATATCCAACTGCTTACTCGGCTCGAAGGACCAAAATGTTCGGAGGAGATGGATAAATTCGGGTAATGTTTTATTCCATATAAATGAGAAGAGAACGAGGGTTAGTGCGGGTTAATAAAAAATCTGAAATTTTTCTTTATATACGAACCTTTTCTTTTGAGTTCAAGTTGTTCACTACTTTTTATTACAAAATTCTTTCTTATGATAAGTTACAACAGCGAACAAAAAGGTAGCGAGTATCGAACCTTTTGTTCTCTCGTTTTTTGTACATCACTTAATATATTAATAAGAACATTTAAAACAATAATAATAATAATTCATTTTACACTTCACAGTGGGGCAGAATGGAAATTTTTTGGAAATAAATCTGGCATTTCTAAACGGCTGATCCGATCGGGATAACATTTGGCGTGAGCGTAGCCAAGGAGTATTCGAGTTTAAGTTTTGAAGATGAACCCTGCAGATGCCCCAGGGACGGCGCTGTGGCGGCTCAAAGTAGGGTACCTACGACATGTAAAATTTTTAAACTCGTGCCATTTTTTTGTTTTTCACCCAAATACAAAGATTTTTATATTTTGTGAAAGCGCTCGACGAGATCTTGAAAAAACATGCTTGGACATACTACTTATCTCTTATAATATCCGAGTTATAGGCATTTAAAAATTTAGTGATACAAAATTTACCATACCTTGGTCCGCCTTTTTTTGAATACCGGGCGTAATTTTGGACCAAATGGACTCAATTTTTTCTTGTTAGTTAGACAACAAAATTTTCAATAATATACAAAAAATTTCAGATCAATATCGTTTACAGATCCAAAAATATACGTTTTTTAATTTAAAAATTCAAAAAATTTTAGATTTTTGGCGTTTTTTTGCCAAAAATGTGTCTTAACTCTTTTATTAATAAAATCAAATTTTTATTAAGAACATATAACAATTTTATAGTTTTCTAAAAGGTATCTTTACGCAGAACGCTTTGGCGTAAAAAACTTGTCCTATTTTTTGAAAATGTTGCCACTGCGTCCTTCCGAATATGACCTATTTTTTATCAAAACTTCAACTTTGGGCGACATGTTCTAAAATCCCAAAGCTGGGATCAGAAAACTGAAAGCAGTTTTAGAAACCTCAATATGTTTTCTATTTACTCCAAAAGTATTTTCCCAGCCCTGAAAGAAATGTGGACCCTATGGGCAAAAAAGTAAAAAATCCCATTTTTGGGATTTTCATTCCTATATTTGGGAATTGCGGGATGCCCTTTGACCTTTTCAATTTTTTTTTGCATATTCTTATTTAAAATGACAAATTTAACAAGCGTTGAAAATTTCATTGAGTTTTGTTCATAAATAAAGATTTTGTCATATATTACATATTTGTTTAATTTCTAAAACTATGATTTATATCAAAATTTTAATAGGATCGCAGATAGCTACAACAATTTAGTCCATATTTATCCCTTAATATCATTTTTTAGTTAGATATGGAAATTCTCGACCCTTTACAAAAAATTTCAAGCCAATATCTCAATTACATTCAAAAATATGTTCATTTAAACCTGTGTCCTTTAATTTCATCTTTTTCATATTTTAGTATTAAGTATGACAGAACATACATTTGGTGTTGAATAAAATATTTGGACAATTTTTAAAAATTATTTAGTTAATTATTTTATTATAATATTGTATATAAAATAAAAAAAATTATAATTTTATTATGAGCCACGCACAACAACACCTAAATCACCCCACACAAATTACCTTTCCCGCCCACCGAAATATAAAACACAATTTAATACAATATCATCAGTTAGTATAATAGCTTTTTTTATTTGAACTGTTTATCTTAAACATAATACAATTAATTCTTACAACCTACTTATATAGTTAATTCCTAACACTACTTATTTTCTATAAAATAATCTGTCATATCGGTATACATATCCAGAAGGTAATATAAGTCCTTTAAATCTTCCTTGTTTTGAGATGATAGAGTTTCATAACAAATCCATCTTTTTCGCATAGTTGAAAGAACAGGATCAGAAGATAGAAGTAAACTATTAAAAATATCTTCATTCTGTGATTGCCTGGAGCATTTTCTTGAGCTGAATAGTTGAACATGCTTAAAATCTCGATTCCTCGCTTCCTGGGCTTCTTCTGTTAACTCTCCAAGTGGAAGAATATTCGATTCAATTATTATTTGACCATGACACAATACTTTGTGTACTGTTGGTGTTAGTTCCCTCCATGGATACAGAGATACAAGTAATTTAGAAATTTCAGATGTGTATTCCCCAAATCGATTTTCATTAATTTTATGTTTACTATTCAGTGCCATTAAAATAGTTTTAACTCTTCGAAGCAACTCCTTGTCGATTCCAGTTATTTTTGAAGTAATTTCAAAATCACGAAAAAACCTTCTCGACGTATTACCGTCATTTGTACTACCGCAACTTGAAAGTGGTTTGTCGATGTTTAATCCCATCTGAACTTTAAATTCTTCTTGGATTCTGCTTTTTTCCGCAGCTCTCAGTTCTTTCAATTCTTCATTATTTTTTGTTGATTTAGTAGTATAGTTTGTTTTTTTTTTTTTCCTGGATCGCCTTGTATGATGGTAATATATTGTGTCCTTTTTCATGCAGAGCTTTCCTTAATATTTGGTACTTATTTCGACTGAGACCCAGTTCCAACATAAGCGCTATTGCTTCCTCTTCAGTAAAATTTGATTATGATGTTGGAGTTGGTATACTTTCCACAATTCGCTTAAGTCGTTTTGGTGATGCATTAGGAAGAATAGTTGCAATATGTACGACATCCATATGTTGGTTTTCCTTTTTCAGCATTTCGTTAAATGTATCAGCAATTTCCTCATTTGAGATTGAAAAAAGTTTTTGTGTGACCCTCTTTTTTTTAACTTGAACATAAGTCTTCGTATGACTTGCAAGGCGCTCCTATTGATGTGTTGTAAGTTGAGATTTCCGTAGTAGTTTCCATCCAACTACAAAATTTTAATCGAAATTTCTTTTGATTTCCATCCACAGACTTACTTTTTACATCAAAAAGTTTTAAAAAGTTTTCAATTTTTGATATGCCTGTTTTGTCTACTTTTCTACTATATGTAGTTTTTATATAATTTGAAATGTCTTCAATTCTTTCTGGCCCTTTTGAAGATATACTCCATAAAACGGAACACAACTCTTCGTACTTTAATGTAATCTTCATTGTAGATTTATTAAATATGGTACTTAAAATCTGAGAAGTTTACTTATATACCAATTCTTGTCATTTCCGATACAGGTATTCCAAAGTAAAAAATTACGAATTGTTTACCTATTAACACTATAACCTGTAATTCAGTCATTGATATTTCTTATTAGTGAATGAATCGAAATTATCATTACCTGTATATTTTTACCTACATGATCATAAACGAAACAGAACGAAATGATCTGTCGAAAAAATTTAGGTAAAAAATAGTTATAAATTTTTGAAAATTTAAGCATAATAGGACCTTTCAATTATAAGGATAAGCAAACAAATAGAAAATAGGTAAATATAAGATTTAAATATGTGCTGTCATACTTAATACTAAAATATGAAAAAGATGAAATTAAAGGACACAGGTTTAAATGAACATATTTTTGAATGTAATTGAGATATTGGCTTGAAATTTTTTGTAAAGGGTCGAGAATTTCCATATCTAACTAAAAATGATATTAAGGGATAAATATGGACTAAATTGTTGTAGCTATCTGCGATCCTATTAAAATTTTGATATAAATCATAGTTTTAGAAATTAAACAAATATGTAATATATGACAAAATCTTTATTTATGAACAAAACTCAATGAAATTTTCAACGCTTGTTAAATTTGTCATTTCAAATAAGAATATGCAAAAAAAAAATTGAAAAGGTCAAAGGGCATCCCGCAATTCCCAAATATAGGAATGAAAATCCCAAAAATGGGATTTTTTACTTTTTTGCCCATAGGGTCCACATTTCTTTCAGGGCTGGGAAAATACTTTTGGAGTAAATAGAAAACATATTGAGGTTTCCAAAACTGCTTTCAGTTTTCTGATCCCAGCTTTGGGATTTTAGAACATGTCGCCCAAAGTTGAAGTTTTGATAAAAAATAGGTCATATTCGGAAGGACGCAGTGGCAACATTTTCAAAAAATAGGACAAGTTTTTTACGCCAAAGCGTTCTGCGTAAAGATACCTTTTAGAAAACTATAAAATTGTTATATGTTCTTAATAAAAATTTGATTTTATTAATAAAAGAGTTAAGACACATTTTTGGCAAAAAAAAACGCCAAAAATCTAAAATTTTTTGAATTTTTAAATTAAAAAACGTATATTTTTGGATCTGTAAACGATATTGATCTGAAATTTTTTGTATATTATTGAAAATTTTGTTGTCTAACTAACAAGAAAAAATTGAGTCCATTTGGTCCAAAATTACGCCCGGTATTCAAAAAAAGGCGGACCAAGGTATGGTAAATTTTGTATCACTAAATTTTTAAATGCCTATAACTCGGATATTATAAGAGATAAGTAGTATGTCCAAGCATGTTTTTTCAAGATCTCGTCGAGCGCTTTCACAAAATATAAAAATCTTTGTATTTGGGTGGAAAACAAAAAAATGGCACGAGTTTAAAAATTTTACATGTCGTAGGTACCCTACTTTGAGCCGCCACAGCGCCGTCCCTGGGGCATCTGCAGGGTTCATCTTCAAAACTTAAACTCGAATACTCCTTGGCTACGCTCACGCCAAATTTTATCCCGATCGGATCAGCCGTTTAGAAATGCCAGATTTATTTCCAAAAAATTTCCATTCTGCCCCACTGTGCACTTCAACACTAAAAACCTTCATTTAGTATGTGTGACTTTTACATATACATATTTCAAATTGGATAACAATTTTCAAAATATTATTATCCATCCAGATTAGGTCGATTATATATATACATATATACATACTTTTAGTTTAAAATAAATCAAAATTTTTATTATCAAATGTTCGCTTACTAAAACTTAAAAAATAAGGCAGTTAAACTTCCTGTCAATTTAAAATTACGTTTAATTTAACTGGCTTAAAAACAAAAAAATTCGTAACAAAATAATTTTATTTTGTAAAATCAAAAATAGTTCTTGTATACTACTAAATAATTTTGTTATGAAAAAAATTCGTTACTTTCGTTAAATATTACATTCTTTAACGAAATTATTTTTGTAAAATAAAACAAAGTCTCTTAATATATACGAAAAAAGATATTACGACAGGTTTTCGTACTTTCGTAAAATAAGAAAAGGGGTTGATTAAACAATATTTCGTACACGAATTATTCGTATATATTACGAAAAAAGTAGTTAAAAGTAGATTTTTTTTCGTAAAGTTAAGCATGGATAACAAATAAGTAGATGTTTGGGATAAATTGTGTTAATATTTGAGTTAAATTGATTGATAATAGAATGAAACCATTGTATATACCATTGTAAAGCTAATGAATCAGCGTATGCTTATGTACATAAATATTAAGTACGTTAGATAAATATAGGTAGCAGAAAACCTAGATCAAAATAGAGTTTATAATATTAAAATAAAATACAAAACATAACGAAATTCGAAAAACCATTTGGGTGAAATTGTACGACATTTCTAATAATTGTGGAGTTGTTTACAAATTTGTATTATGTCATTGAAATCGTTTCTCAACGACACCACCATCAGTGGTGATAGAGGGTGTATATAACTTTGTCATTCCGTGTGTAACACCAAGAAATATTTATATGAGAGCCAACAAAGTATATATATTCTTGATCCTTCTGGGTCGATTTAGCTATGTCCGTCCGTCCGTCTGTCTGTGTAAAACACGCTCACTTTAAAACAAAGCAATAGAAATTCACGAAATTCACCCAAAACATTAAAATCGGTTCACGACGTAAAAAGTTATGAGTAAAATCAGACTACCTCGAAAAAAATTATGTTTTTTTCCAATTCTTAAGTAGTTTTCTCAGAAATTACCAAAGATATTTCGATGTTTTTTCAGAAATTACCAAAGATATTTCGATGAATTTTGTAACACATTATTTTTTTGTGCCAGGGATTAAGTATGCTCAAACGCATAACAATTAATCCAATATTTCCCATAGCCCCCATACAAAGGTGTATATTCTCGGAAATTAGTTTATCGTTAATAACTCCTTCAAATACATCGGTATCAACACAAAATTTTGTACATACAAATATAATATGAATAGAAATCATATCACCAACGTAGATCTCAGTCGGTTCACAATTGGTCATAGCTTCCACTTCCAAAAATCACCTAAACGCACATATTTCATTGACAAATAAAGCTTTTGTGATTAAATTCGAGCTGAATATCTTTTGTGCACATACAAATCATTATACCAAATTTCTTTTCGGATCGGTCCATTATAAGTCATAGCTCCCATATAAGGCCCACTTCCGAAAATCACTAAATTGGTCATAGCTCCTATATAAGGTCTACTTCCGAAAATCACTTAAACGCACATATTTTATTAATTAATAAATCTATTGGAGTAATATTCGACTTGAATTTTTTTGCATATAAATCATTATACGAAAATCATTTCCGAAAATTACTTAAACGCACATTGACAATCAAAGTCATCGGGATAAAATTCGACATAAATGTGTATTTTGTATATATAAATCGTTATATGGAATTTTACTTCTGAAAATCACTTAATAACATTTAATTCATTACACGGTGTGACAAAATTTCATAAAATCAATACACTAATCGCGAGACCTAGTGAAGTTGGTAGGTCTAGTAGAACAAATTACAGTACCATTTTTAGAATCTTCCATATACCCTAAAAATCGGAAGATATAGAAAAAAAAACGCTCTTAGTTTACTAGACAGACCAAAAAAATTATATCTAAAAATTTTCTTAACCGATTTAAAATAGTTTTTTTTCCAATATCTTCCGATTTTTAGGCTATATAGAAGATTCTAAAAATGGTAAAATGATCTACTCATCTAGGTCTATATCGCGTAATGAGTGTTTTAGAGTGTCGCACAGTGTTATTAAATGATTATATCCAGACATGAGTATGTTTGTGTATATATAAATCATTATTTTAAAATGTTTGCAACTGGCCTATTAATATAAAATTTTATGAACCTAATCAAAACAAGAGCATCAAAAATACAAATATTTTATTTAGTTGCTTTACAGCATTCAACAAAGCAGGTAGATGTCGCTTTGTTAAAGAAATTACAAACACAACTTGAAAGAAATAAGAACTTATAGTCGGGCGAGGCCGACCATATAATACACTACACCTTTGACAAAAATATAATGTGATCTATTTGCCATAATAAAGCATTTAAATTGAATTTTAACTTGCCTCAGATATACATACTTAAGCCGTTTATTGTTGAATAAAATTGTGGACATTTAAGTGAAATTTTGATGGAGGCTTTTCATAGGGGCTAGGGTCATATGAGGACCTATTATTATGGAATTCGTGAGGGTCATCAAATCTGAGTATATTAAACATAATTATGAACTTAAAAGCCCTATTCGGGGGTTCATTTGTACGGGGGCTAGGTGAAATAATGGACCGATGTTAACCATTTTTAATAGACTTTGTCTACGGTAATATAAAAGATCATGTGCCAAATTTCATTGAATTATCATCAAAATTGCGACCTGTAGTTTGATCACAAGGTTTACAAGCCCTATTCTGGGGTTCAGTTGTATGGGGGCTAGGTGAAATAATGGACCGATGTTAACCATTTTCAATAGGCTTTGTCTCCGGTACCATAGAAGATCATGTGCCAAATTTCATTGAATTATCAGCAAAATTGCGACCTGTAGTTTGATTACAAAGTTTACAAGCCCTATTCCGGGGTTCAGTTGTATGGGGGCTAGGTGAAATAATGGACCGATGTTAACCATTTTCAATAGGCTTTGTCTCCGGTACCATAGAAGATCATATGCCAAATTTCATTGAATTATCTCCAAAATTGCGACCTGTAGTTTGATTACAAGGTTTACAAACCCTATTCCGGGGTTCAGTTGTATGGGGGCTAGGTGAAATAATGGACCGATGTTTACCATTTTCAATAGGCTTCGTCCCCGGGACAATAGAAGATCATGTGCCAAATTTGATTGAATTATCTTCAATATTGCGACCTGTAGTTTGATTACAAGGTTTACATGGACGGACAGACGGACGGACATAGCTAAATCGACTCAGAAAATGATTCTAAGTCGATTGGTATACTTTAAGGTAGGTTAAGGACCAATATTATTGTGCGTTACAAACATCAGCACAAACCCAATATACCCTCCCCACTAAAGTGGTGTAGGGTATAATTAGTTCCACATATTCATAAATGTTAGTACCCTCACTACGGAAACAAAAATTTTGTCAAGTTATCTAAAAACAAGTAAGAGTGCTATATTCGGCTGCGCCGAAACTTATATACCCTTCACCATGATGTGTTAAATAGAATAGCCAGTAAAAAAATTAATTACAAAAAATCAAAAAATACGAGTTGTAAAACGAACAAGTAAGAGTCTTATATTCGGCTGTGCCGAATCTTGTATACCTACCATCAAATCATTGCCGAAGAGAAATGCTTCCTTATAAATAAACAATTTTTTCATTTATTATATCTATGTATAATTTTACCATCATACATATCTATTATCGATTATCCTAAAATTTGGTAGAACAATTTTTGTCGAATTTTGTCGCTGTACTAGTATTTTTAAGGTAATCAAGTTCCTATAAAATATGTTCATGTCGAATTTCATCGCTATAGATGATTTGTTTAGACAGTTATGAGCGTTAAAGTAATTTTTTGAAGGGTACCTTATATGGGGTCAATTATGAACCGATCCTTATAACATTTTACAATGATATTAAGGTTTCTATAAAATATGTTAATGTCGAATTTCATCGCTATAACTGCTTCTGTTAGTCAGTTATGAGCGTTAAAGTCACTTTCTGAAGGGGACCTTATATGGGTGCTAGGCGAAAGCGTGGACCGATATTGCCCATTTTCAATACAAAGCAAACTCCATCAATATAAAATGTCTGTGCAGGGACATAGCTAGATCGTCTTAGAATTTAATAAGGATCCAGAATATATATACTTTTATGGGTCTTAGATGAATATTTCGATGTGTTACAAACGGAATAACAGAAACAATATACCCCCATCTTTTTTGATGGTGGGTATAAAACTTATCAGAAAGACCCATTTTAAAGATTTTCGATCAATCAGGTTGCGTATGTGCATAAAAACCAAAGAGTGTACCATTCAATAGTATAGAAAATTCAAAAATTACCTTTTGTTTCAATATTACAGAAAAATCAAAAAATACCTTTTTTAGAACGAAAAAGTCCCTTTTTATGTGTTCTCGCCTAATCCGGGCTCTGCATACTAAATTTCATGTTTCTAGGTTCAATATTATAGAAAATTCAAAAAGTGCCTTCTTTAGAACGAAAAAGTACCAAAAAGTCACCTTTTATAGGTTCTCATCTAATCCAGGCATACATACAAAATTTCATGTTTCTAGGTCTAATATTATTAAAAATTCAAAAAGTACCTTTTGAAAAACGAAAAAAGTCCCCTTTTATAGATTCTTACTTAAAAAGTACCTTTTGAAAAACGAAAAAGTACCAAAAAGCCCCTTTTATGGGTTCTGACTAGGGTTGCCAGATTCCGATTCGCAAAAAGCTGGACATTGGGCTTTAAAAAGCTGGACAAAACAAAAAAAGCTGGACATAAAAAAATACTGAGAAAATGCTAATTTTGGTTTTGTGTAAATAATTTCACAGTGATACACCAAAAAAATGCAGGGGTTCTCATATACCAATTCCGTTTTGTTATAGTCCACAGAGTATGAATATATTTTTAGTTTTCCACGATCACTTCGTTAACTTACTCTTTAGAGCAAAAGATGTGAATAAGCTCCATTTTTGAAGATTTAAATTTTAAAAATCATAAGTACGTAAGCTGTACGTAAAGAAATTGACTATCGCTCGCAATAATAGGTCTTTTCGCGTACTTTCCTGTAAGAAATATACAGTAACTTTATGATAGAGAGTAATTTTTAATTTACTCTCAATCAAAAAAATATCCAAAAAAAATACGCGAAATCCAATTTTTTGTTTATAAACAAAGATTACTAATGCCCTTTTGCTGAAATCTCAATCGCTAACAAAACACTAAAAAACAAATAATTGTAACTTTGATTTTTCCTATAAATAAATGGATATTTAAAGTTAACAAAACATGTAGTATCATTAAAAATATATTATTGTTTTAAAACTTCATGATACAAACATATTATTAAAATAAAAATTTACACAAAATCGCTAAGAGAAAGACAAACTAAATTGTTTTAAAAACGATTGACAATATTTGTTATGATTTTTCATGACAAATAAACTCTTTTAAAAACTAATTTATGATAAATAAAATTAAAATAAATATAATTACAAATAATTTTTTAATATTCGTGTGTTATTAATTTATATATTTCTTTCAAAAAATTTAAAATTTACCAAATTTTTGATTTCTTTGGATTGTTTACATATTCATAAATCAAACATATGTTGTGAATATAAGTTGGATATTTTTTACTGGGGAAAAAATATTCAGTAAAATCAAAAAATTCTCTATCAACGAACTGTAATTTTTACCGCTCTCTTACTCTCTCGTTGCAAGTATTCGAAAGTACGCGAACGGAATCCAATAACAATTGTTGCAAATTGTTACAAATTACCGAGTACGCGAACAGACCTAATATTTATTACGACATCAGCTGTTCAAGTGTTGAGACATGATGATAGAAGAGGAAAATCATAACATAGTTGTATAACAAATGTACAATCAGTGTTGGCTAACATGATTTGACAAAGATAACATAAAAACAAGAAAGTATAGTCGGGCGTGGCCGACCATATGATACCCTACACCAGTTATGAATATTAAATGTGATTTATTTTTCATAATAAAGCATTTATCTTCAATATTCCCTTGTTCCGATACATTTAAGCAATTTATGGATGAAAAACTTATTTTCTGAAAGAGGCTTTATATGGGGGCTAGGGGCAAATATGGACCAAGCCCGATAAAATTTTGTGAATATATTTATATTTACATAATATTTTATTGTGCTGAATTTCATAGCGATATTTGTGTTTATGAGTTAATTTGGGACATTCAAGTAATTTTCTGAAGAGGACTTTGTATGGGAGCTAGGGTCAAATGGGGCCCAATCTTTATGAAATGTGGCAGGGTCATCAAGACTTCTATAAAACTTAGTTGTGCCGTATTTTATCGATATATCTGTATATTTAACATAATTATGAGCTCAGAAGCCCTTTTCGGGGGGTTCTGTTCTATGGGGGCTAGGTGAAATAATGGACCGATTTTAACCATTTTCAATAGGCTTCGTCCTTGGGTTAAAAAAAATGTGCGTGCCAAATTTCATCCAATTATCTTGAAAATTGCGACCTGTACCTTGCGCACAAGGTTTACATGGACAGCCAGCCAGACGGACGGACGGACATAGCTTAATCGACTCAGAAAACGATTCTAAGCCGATTGGTATACTTTAAGGTGGGTCTAGGATGAATATTTTTGTATGTTACGAACATCAGCACAAATCCAATATACCCTCCCCACTAAAGTGGTGTAGGGTATAATTATTGCAGTGTACTAAAAATATTTTATTTAGCTGGACAAATTAAATTTTAGCTTGAAACTGGACAAGCATCAAAAAAGATGGACAATCCAGCCAAGTCCAGCCAGGCTGGCAACCCTAGTTCTGACTGAAGTAGTGTTTATAAACCGGTTAACCGAAAAACCGGTTTTTATTGCATATTTCGGTTTTTCGCAAACCGGTTTTTTAAAACATTGGTTTTCGGTTAACCGGGTTATCTGGTTTTTTAGTCTCGGTTAACCGGTTTCATAAAAATCTACTTTTTAGTACAAAATTAATGATGATTTTTAAAAATTTTGGATAGATAATTCTAAACATTATTTTCCGTTTGTGCATATGAAAACAGACCTAAGATTGTTAAACAAATGTTAGGAAATGTTAAACATATATTATGTATAAAAAATGGAGATTTACAATTTCAGACAATCAGGAAATAAATAAAAAGTTGGCATTTAAAGCAATAAAAAATTAACTATTTAAAAAAATTTCAACCATTGTATGAAGAAATTTGTTATTTATTAAGACGAATAAATAACTTTGGTGATAAAATACAGGATGCACTTACTTGTTTACTGCGTGAGTATAATAAAAATCGAGAAGTTTCTCAAACGTTCTCAAAACGGACTTTATTTATCGAAACATAAGTGTTGTTGTCGCTGTCCGAGAATTTATGCTGCGGGGGTTTTTCACAAACTGTAATGGCGCTTAGGTTGATTGACAGGAAGTCAGAATGCCACCTGTTAATATTCCGAAGCGACCTTCTCAGTAATTTGAACAACCACAGGCATAACGAGCGGAAGGAGGTCACAGTTAAAGCAGGGGCTAAATGTCGTCGCGAGAATTTTTTATTGATATAGATGCATTATATATTCAAAGGTCAATTTATCCCTCCTATGGCAAATTCCTCCTAACGAATCAATAATATCTTCAGATCTGTATAAGTTTGTTTTCTTATGATATAATTATTTACACATCTATACTAAAAAGTGCAAATATCTTATTAATTCATAATATTTCGCAAAAGGACATTTTTCAACTAAATATTATAATATTTTAAAGATTTCCAAACATTTCGGTTAACCGGATTAATCAGTTTTTTTATACTCGGTTAACCGACAACCCGGTTTTCTAGAAATGGTAAATTTTCGGTTAACCGAAAAACCGGTTTTTCCAAAAGTCGGTTTTTTATAAACACTATGTTCATAGTCTAATTGCTTTTTAATTTGGTCAATTTCTGGCTCGGACAATATAAAGGCATTTATAACTCCTGCTTTGGCCACTTGTAGAGCATATTGAATGTTAAATATTTCTTAATTTATTAATTTTATTCTATAAATCAAATTTTGTTCAAATTCCTTTCTAAAGTCATCTTCAGTCTGTATTTTCTTTACGATTGCGTTTGTTACAGTAGTCATCAGGTTTAGTCTTGTGACGGTATCCCTGTTTATTATTCGTTGTATGTTCGTGTTTTCTAACATGTTATTTATTTTGTCAAGTACTATTTTATGATCGCCAAGATCTGGTGTTCCTGCCAACCATTTCCAAGCTGTGCCTAAAATGTCTAGTGAACGTTTCTGTCTTGGTCTCATATTGTTTAGTTGCAGTCGCGTCTGTTCAATCTCATGGTCTAGTATTGGAAGTATGGAGTTGCTTGAAGGTATTTCTTCGAATTTCCTCTTTTAAATTCGTAACTACTTGTTCATATTTGTCCAAATCTATAGAATGTATTAATTTAAAATTTCCGTCTTGCAATCTTTTTGTCCAGTGCGTATTTAAATTAATTGAGAATTTGAATATTCTAGTATTTGGACCTCAGGTCTGCAGTTTGTGACTGTGGCCAGTAAAATAAGCAATTTTAACATTTTATTTAAATTCTCTTGTTTACTCAGTTATCGACTTCTGATGGCCTCCGGATTTCTTCGCAGTTATAAAATGTTGTCTTTTTAAATGATGCTTATTTTTCAGATGTAGAAATATTTTCCTCGTTCTAGGGATATTTGCTTTTCAGATGTAGAACTTGTTCTTCTCCTCTTATGGATATTTATTTTCCTTCTAGGAATATTTTTTCTGTTACTATTTTCTCTCCATTTTCAAGATACTTATTTGTAGAATTATTTTCCTTTTTCTAAGGATACTTTTTTGCATAATTTTTTCTCCTTTTTTAAAGGATATTTATTAATTTGTTGGACCCTTTTAAAAAAAGTATCCCGGTTGAGCCCCCAATTATATTGTTTAATTTATATTTAAAACAAGTAAGAGTGTTATATTCGGCTATGCCGAATCTTATATACCCACCATCAAACCTCGTTTGACTCGAATGAAACTTACTTATGTCGAATTTCATCTATATACTCGTATTTTTAGGCCAGTTATAAACGTTAAAGTAATTTTCTGAAGGGGACCTTATATTATGGGTCGATTATAATTATGGGTCGATCCTCATAAAAGTTTTTAGATAGATTTTGACTCGTATGAAACTTACTTATGTCGAATTTCATCTATATACTAGTATTTTTAAGCCAGTAATGAGCGATAAAGTCATTTTTTGAAGGGGACCTTATATGGGGGGTAGGGTCAATTATGGACCGATCCTCATAAAATTTTGCATAGTGATTTTGGATGATTAGAAACTTACTTATGTCGAATTTCATCGCTATATTCGTATTTTTAAGCAAGTTATGGCTGTTAAAGCTGATTTTCGAGGTGCCACTTGTATGGGGGCTATCCGAAAACGTGGACCGATATTGCCCATTTTCAATACCAAACAAACCTTACCTATAAGAAATATTTGTGTGAAATTTCAATCCTCTAGCTCTTTCCATTCGGACTCTATCGTGCTTTCAACAGACAGACAGACGGACGGACAGACATGGCTAGATCGTCTTAGAATTTAATGAGGACCAAGAATATATATACTTTTGTGGGTCTATGACCAATATTTCGATGTGTTACAAACGGAATGACAAAATCAATATACCCCCCATCTTTTTTGATGGTGGGTATAAAAATATATATTTTTATTTTCACTTTTACTTTTACATTATTAACTACGAATTACACCGCATCTTACAATTAACTAACTAACTTTCATAATTCTAAGTGTCACATTTATACCTAATAAAAATCACAATCAGCAATTAATTAATAAAAACATAATATAAATCATTCAGAGAAAATTTTCCACATCGGTCCATAATTGGTTACAGCTCCCATATAAGGTCTACTTCCGAAAATTACTCAAACGTACATATTTCATTAATTAATAAAGCTATCGGGCTAAAATTCGATTTCAATGTGTTTTGCGTATATATACATAAATCATTCAGCGAAAATTTTCCACATCGGTCCATAATTGGTAATTTCTCCCATATAAGGCCCACTTGCGAAAATTACTTATAAGCACAATTTCATTGACAATCAAAGTTATCGGAATAAAATTTGACATGAATGTGTTTTTTGTATATATAAATCATTATATGGAATTTTTTCAGTATCGCTCCATAATTAGCTCCCATATAAGGTTCACTTCTGAAAATCACTAAGCCCCCTTCTCACGAGCACACAAGTAATATGATCTGTCAAAATTTTGAGTAGAAGAGAACGGATGGGATCGTCTAAACACAATATGTAACGAAATCATCACACATTGAGAGAGAATACGGATGGAAAACTTGACAGCCGTATGGCTCTCTTCATTTTTTGAAATGATTCAAAAAACAAGCAAGTCGCATTAGATCAGGGATGTATTTTTATGTAAACACATACAAAAAAGTGAAACAGCTGTTTCATCTTACTTTGTTATTGTTTTATACCAATTGTGTAAACACAAAAAATATAAATCATACTACTTTATTCTCTTTTTTGTCATGCGGATGGAATTTCATTTTACTTTTTCATTAGACTTGTCGTAGGTAAAGTGTGATCGTCTGTAGGGCCCTTTAATGCCTCATAGTGTTTATAAACCGGTTAACGGAAAAACCGGTTTTTATTGCATATTTCGGTTTTTTTAAAACATTGGTTTTCGGTTAACCGGGTTATCCGGTTTTTAAGTCTCGGTTAACCCGTTTGAAAAAATTTAATTTTTAGTACAAAATTGTATGTTTCTTTTGATTTTTTATTGTGATTTTTAAAAATTTTAGATAGATAATTCTAAACATTATTTTCCATTTAAGCATATGAAGACATATCTAAGATTGTTAAACAAATTCTAGGAAATGTTAAACATGTATTATGTATACAAAATGGAGATATACAATTTCAAACAATCAGGAAATTAGCAAAAAGTTGGCATTTAAAAAAAATGCAGGATGCACTTACTTGTTTACGGCGTGAGTATAATAAAAATCGAGAAGTTTCTCAAACTTTATGTTAAATATACAGATATATCGATAAAATACGGCACAACTAAGTTTTATAGAATTCTTGATGACCCTGCCAAATTTCATAAAGATCGGGCCCCATTTGACCCTAGCCCCCATAGTCCCCTTCAGAAAATTACTTGAATGTCCTAAATTAACTTATAAACACAAATATCGCGATGAAATTCAGCACAATAAAACATTATGTAAATATAAATATATTCACAAAATTTTATCGGTCTTGGTCCATATTTGCCCCTAGCCCCCATATAAAGTCTCTTTCAGAAATTAAGTTTTTCATCCATAAATTGCTTAAATGTATCGGAACAAGGGAATATGAAAATAAATGCTTTACTATGAAAAATAATTCACATTTAATATTCATAACTGGTGTAGGGTATCATATGGTCGGCCTCGCCCGACTATACTTTCTTACTTGTTTTCTTTTCCTTTTAATGTACTTATAAATTTTAATGTACCTTTCTTCTTGAACTCTACCTGTAAGGATACCCTTAAACTTTATATATCTCAAATTATTTATATATTTTAAAATTGTCTGTCTATTATTTTTGCAAAAGTTTTGCTTACTAATTTTAGCGAAGGGATCAGTTCGAAAATAATTCTCTGTCTTTGAAACACATTTAATTTTATTTAAAAGTGCCATGACATATTTGTCATCCAATTGGATATGATCCTGCCTCAATATTAAGCCAACAAATTTTCCATTGGAAATTTGGGCCAATTTATTATAAACCTCAAAATTTTCTAATTCTTTACAACTCTTTGTTGATAAAACATTCTGTTTGGTTCCTGTTCTAGAAGTGCTCTTGGTTATAACTACGGAAAGGTTTGCTATTTTATCTTGAAATTGTTCAAGTCATAATTGGATATAGATTTTGTTATGTTATTAGTATTACTACTGCTACTATCATGATGGATTTCCTTTAAACTTATGTTCTTTTTCTGGGATATATCAGGTTGTTGTAACAAAATAGTTTAACATTTTACAGAAATATTTTGTAAATTTTCCAGTGGTAATGGAATGGAGTCAGCAAAGTTATTTTGTGACAAAACCAATTCATCTACATTTTCAATATTATCTACAATACTATCCGATACACCAAAATTTTCATCTAAAATAACTTTAATCTCATCCCAATTGATCGGATTGTTATTGTTGATGAGTGTCATATTGGCATCACCAACAATTTTCAATCTTACTCTTATATCAAACAGTCGAATAAAACTAGCTTCAACATTTTTATGGACTTCTTCTACACGCATTATAAACATTTCTAGTCCATCTGCTTTCCCCTCGAAGTGTGAAACACCATCCAAAAGTTGAAATGCATTCATTGACATTTTTGTATTTATTATACCCTCCATCACCAGTGATGGTGGTATATAACTTTGTCATTCCGTGTGTAACACCAAGAAATATTCATCTGAGACCCAACAAATATATATTCTTGGACCTTATGAAATTCTGAGTCGATTTAGCTATGTCCGAAATTCACCCAAAATATTTACTATTGTCCTAGGCAATTTGGTATTGAAAATAAGCAAAATCGGTTCACACCGGGGAAAGTTATGAATCAAAATTTGAAACAACCTCGAAAAAATTAAGAATTTTTACACATTCTGATGTAATTTTCTCGAAAACTACGCAAGATAATTCCATTAAAATCACCACACATACGTTTCTACACAAAAGCTTGATTCCTGATGAAAATTGCTAGAATCGGTCCACAATTTCATATACCTCCCATACAAAAGTACATATTCCTGGAAAATAGGTTTTTTGTTAATAACTTCCGTCACAATGTCGAAATCTTTACAGAATTTTACAAATTACAATCTTATGTCAATAGAATTCATTCAGAAAAACAAAAAAAATTTCTGGATCGGTCCATAATTGGACATAGGACCCATACAAGGTCACCTCCCGAAAATAATTTAAACGCAAATAATTCATTACTAAATTAAGATATCCATATAAAATTTGGTACAAGTATTGCTCTCACATACAGAAATAATACTGTGAAATTATTTTTCCATCGGTCCATAATTGGTCATAGTTACCATACAACGTCCCCTCTCGAAAATCACTTAAACGCGCATAACTCTCTACTAAATTAAGATATCCATATAAAATTTGGTACTAGTATTACTCATATGCACAGAAACATTACTGTGAAATTTTTCTCCGAGCGATCCATAATTGGTCATAGCTCCCATACAAGGTCCCCTCCCGAAAATCACTTAAACGCACATAACTCATTACAAAATTAAGATATCCACATACAATTTGGTACAAGTATTGCTCATATGCACGAAAATATTACTGTGAAATTTTTTTCCGATCGGTCCATAATTGGTCATAGCTCCCATACAAGGTCCCTTTCAGAATATGCACAGAAATATTACTATGAAAGATAAGATATCCACGTAAAATTTGGTACAAGTATTGCTCATATGCACGAAAATATTACTGAGAAATTTCTTTCCGATCGGTCCATAACTGGTCATTGCTCCTATACAAGGTCATCTCCCGAAAATCACTTAAACGCACAAAACTCATTACTAAATTAAGATATTCATATAAAGTTTGGCACAAGTATTGCACATATACAGAGAAATATTACTGTGAATTTGTTTTCCTATCGGTCCATAATTGATCATAGCTCCCATACAAGGTCCCCTCCCGAAAATCACTTAAACGCACATAACTCACTACTAAATTAAGATATCCATATAAAATTTGGTACTAGTATTACTCATATGCACAAAAATATTAGCGTGAAATTTTTTTTCCGATCGGTCCATAATTGGTCATAGCTCCCATACAAGGTCCCCTCTCGAAAATCACTTAAACGCACATAACTCATTACTAAATTAAGATATCCATATAAAATTTGGTACATGTATTGCTCACATATACAGAAATATTACTATGAAATTTTTTCCGATCAGTCCATAATTGGTCATAGCTCCCATACAAGGTCCCCTCCCGAAAATCACTTACACGCACATAACTCATTACTAAATTAAAATATCCATATAAAGTTCGGTACAAGTATTGCTCTCACATACAGAAATATTACTGTCAAATTTTTTTCCGATCGGTCCATAATTGGTCATAGCTCCCATACAAGGTCCCCTCCCGAAAATCACTTAAACGCGCATAACTCACTACTAAATTAAGATATCCATATAAAATTTGGTACTAGTATTACTCATATGCACAAAAATATCACTGTGAAATTTTTTTCCGATCGGTCCATAATTGGTCATAGCTCCCATACAAGGTCCCTTTCAGAAAATCACTTAAAACCACATAAATCATTTGTAAATGAAGATATCCATATAAAAATTTGGTACAAGTATTGCTCTTATATACAGAAATATTACTATGAAAGTTGTTTTGGATCGGACCATAATTGGTCATAGCTCCCACACAAGGTCCCCTCTCGAAAATCACTTAAACGCGCATAACTCATTACTAAATTATGATATCCATATAAAATTTGGCACAAGTATTGCTTATATACACAGAAATATTACTATGAAAGTTGTTTTGGATCGGTCCATAACTGGTCATAGCTCCTATACAAGGTCCCCACCCGAAAATCACTTAAACGCACATAACTCATTACAAAATATTGATATCCATACATTTAGCAAAAATATTGCTCTTATATACATAAATTAATCTATAAAATTGTTTTACGATCGGTCCATATTTGGTCATAGCTCTCATACTAGGTCCCCTCCAGAAAATCACTTAAATGCACAATATTCATTACCAAATAATGATATAGATACAGAATTTTGAAATTTTGTCTTTATATACATAATTGGTCATAGGTTCAGCAGACTGTATACTTTTACAAGTATAACTTTAATTGAGTCCCTTGGTAATCGGTTAGGTTAGTTCATAGGTCATAGCTAACATACAAGGTCCTTTTACGAAAATCTCTTAAACGCACATTACTCATTACCAAATAAAGCTATTGATACAAAATTTAGCACAAATATTAGTTTGGTATACAAAAATTATATTTCAAGATTTTTTCACGATCGGTTCATAACATGGGTGCGGTCGGTCTCATATATGGTTCCCTTCTGAAAATCACTTAAACAGACATCACTTATTACTAAATTACGATATATGTAGATACTAAATTTGACTGAAATATAGCTTTTATGAACAGAAATTTAGCTTAAAGAATTTTTTACGATCGGTCTATAATTGGTCATATCTCCCATACGAGGTCCTGCCCCTAAAAGCGCTTTAACCGTATTTAACTAGTTGCATTATCAATTTGTGTAGAACAAAATTATATATATGTATTTTGAAAATCCTTAAATCTTTCACACACATGCATACATGCAAATTACTAAATATCGCTAAGCGCTATAAAAATATAAAGAAAATGGCGTTTGTAATGTTCAATAAATCATGGAATTGTAATAGATTTAAGCTGTTTAAATCTTGGGATTTTTTCTATTTAAGAAATGAGTAAACTTATTTCTACAAATATTTGATCAATTAGAAAAGTATTAATATAAAAGTAGCTGGTGAGGTATTTAAGATTCGGCTCAGTCGAATATAGCACTCTAACTTGTTTTTAAATGACATTGACGACTAATGTTTATTGTTGTCTTATTGTTTGGTGTTGTTTGTTGTTCCTATTGCTTTTTATCTTCTTTCTTGGAGAAATTAGATGATGGAAGTCTGTTACATTCTCATCTGTTGTACGGTGCAATTGTACTTTGTTGTTGTTATTTCCTTGTTGTTATTTTCAAAATTATTTATTGTTGCTGTCCTCTCGTATATGATTAGAAATTATTGTTGATTTTGTTTCCAATTTGGCCTTGAAGTATTTTCCTTGTTGTTGTTTGTATGAATTTAAGAATTTGGGTTTATTATTGTTGTAATTTGGTTTTTATATAGTTTTTAATTAACCTTAAAACATTTGCATAGAATTATTCTTATTTTTAAAGTTAACCTTGAACTTTTTTCTTCAGTTTTGTATTTTTATACCCTTCACCTTCGTGAGAAGGGTATATATAAGTTTGTCATTCCGTTTGTAATTTCTATAATATAATTTTCCGACCCCATAAAGTATATATATTCTGGATCCTTATAGGTATCGGAGTTGATTAAGCTATGTCTGTCCATCTGTCTGTCCGTCTGTGTGTTTGCTTGTTGAAATCAGTTTTTAAAGGACCCCAGATATCGGCGAGATCCAAATCTTCAATAATTCTGTTAGATATGCTTTCGAGAAGATCGCTATTTAAAATCAGCAAAATCGGTCCATAAATACCGGAGATATGAACAAAAGTCCGAGACAACCCTTGAAAATTTCATAAAAAAAGACTATTTGTGTATGTATGTAGTATGTATTATGTATGTATGTATGTATGATGTAGTATGTATGTATGTATGTATGTATGTATGATGTATGTATGTATGTATGTATGTATGTATGTATGTATGTATGTATGTATGTATGTATGAGGATGTAGTATGTATGTATGTATGTATGTATGTATGTATGTATGTATGTATGTATGTATGTAGTATGTATGTATGATGTATGTATGTATGTATGTATGATGTATGATGTATGTATGTATGTATGATGTAGTAGTATGTATGTATGTATGTATGTATGTATGTATGTATGTATGATATGTATGTATGTATGTATGTATGTATGTATGATGTATGTATGTATGTATGTATGTATGTATGTATGTATGTATGTATGTATGTATGTATGTATGTAGGTATGTATGTATGTATGTATGTATGTATGTAGGTATGTATGTATGTATGTATGTATGTATGTATGTATGATGTATGTGTATGTATGTAGTATGTATGTATGTATGTATGTATGTATGTATGTATGTAGTATGTATGTATGTATGTATGTATGTATGTATGTATGTATGTATGATGTATGTATGTATGTATGTATGTATGTATGTATGTATGTATGTATGTATGTATGTATGTATGTATGTATGTATGTATGTATGTAGGTATGTATGTATGTATGTATGTATGTATGTATGTATGTATGTATGTATGTATGTATGTTATGTATGTATGTAGGTATGTATGTATGTATGTATGATGTATGTATGTAGTATGTATGTATGTATGATGTATGTATGTATGTATGTATGTAGTATGTATGTATGTATGTATGTATGTATGTATGTATGGTATGTATGTAGTAGTATGTATGTATGTATGTATGTATGTATGTATGTATGTAGTATGTATGTATGTATGTATGTATGTATGTATGTATGTATGTGTATGTATGTATGTATGTATGTATGTATGTATGATGTATGTATGTATGTATGTATGTATGTATGTATGTATGTATGTATGTATGTATGTATGTATGTATGTATGTATGTATGTAGTATGTATGTATGTATGTATGTATGTATGTATGTATGTATGTATGTATGTATGTATGTATGGTATGTATGTATGTATGTATGTATGTATGTATGTATGTATGTATGTAGTATGTATGTATGTATGTATGTATGTATGTATGTATGTATGTATGTATGTATGTATGTATGTATGTATGTATGTATGTATGTATGTATGTATGTATGTATGTATGTATGTATGTATGTATGTATGTATGTATGATGTATGTATGTATGTATGTATGTATGTATGTATGTATGTAGTATGTATGTATGTATGTATGTATGTATGATGTATGTGTGTATGTATGTATGTATGTGTGTATGTATGTAGTATGTATGTATGTATGTATGTGTATGTATGTATGTATGGTATGTATGTATATGTATGATGTATGTATGTATGTATGTGTATGTATGTAGTATGTATGTATGTATGTAGTATGTATGTATGTATGTGTATGTATGTATGTATGTATGTATGTATGTATGTATGTATGTATGTATGTATGTATGTAGTATGTATGTATGTAGTATGTATGTATGTATGTATGTATGTATATGTATGTATGTCTGTATGTATGTATGTATGTATGTATGTATGTATGTATGTATGTATGTATGTATGTATGTATGTATGTATGTATGTATGTATGTATGTATGTATGTATGTATGTATGTATGTATGTATGTATGTATGTTATGTATGTATGTATGTAGTATGTATGTATGTAGGTATGATGTATGTATGTATGTATGTATGTATGTTGTATGTATGTATGTATGTATGTATGTATGTATGTATGTAGTATGTCTGTATGTATGTATGTATTGTATGTATGTATGTATGTATGTATGTATGTATGTATGTATGTATGTCTATGTATGTATGTATGATGTATGTATGTATGCATGCATGTATGTATGTATGTATGTATATTTTCCTGAAATTTTCACAGTTTCTTCCTGTATGTCTGGAAGGAACTATAGGCTACTTTTTATGTTGAAATTTCATGTGGGCGACGTGCCACGCCCATATTAAGAAAATATTAAATTAGTATATCTGAGATAATATAATAGTTAGAGTGTTCAAATTTTGTCGGAGCCACTTTAGTATCAATATATGTAATTATTTAAGACAAAAAGTAGGCGGATTAGCATTAGGGGGCGTGGCACCTCCCATATAAATTGAATACAAAAATTCGTTTATCTTGGAAACTATTACAGTTAGAATATTAAAAATTTGCACGAGTAACTTTAATATCCAAGTAAACATTTTGTGAAATAAATTGGCGGACTACCCATGAGGGGAGCAGCACCTCCCATATTAATAAAATACAAAAATTGGTTTATCTGGGAAACCCAGCAAAAAAAATTTGAAGTTGTTAAAGAAGAAGGGATATTTTCATGATTTCTTTTGTACGTATTCTATTTAATGCGTTTTAAATACATGCCTAAATTCTAATAAATTTGTCATCAGTGAAGGCATGAAAAATGCACCCAAATTCACTCATGTAACTCCACTATAGGAATTGTAATATTTTACTATAATTTGGTATTCTCTTAGGAGATTTAACGAAAACGTGCATTTCATACAATAAATATTAAAAATTACATTAATTTTTTATTAGATTTTTGTTTTTGTAGGTACCTACCTACCTAGTAATATTAAGTCCATTTTAACATTAATAAGAGAAGGAAAAAAACCAAGACTGTTTAACGGATTTTAAAACACAATGGGTATTTTTCCTCTGCATGAATTTAAATCCAATAAAAATCAGTTAGTTATGTTTTATCTTATTTTATTTTTATCAATATCACACAAAAAAATTATTTAAATATTGATAATTAAATCGAAATACCATTATTAATGCATTTTTAAATAAATATAGTGCACCAATGAAAATTCGCTTGAGAATCATCGAATATTCATTGGTTATAAGAACTCATTTAAATGGCGAACTATTTTTCCAAATACGAACACATGCATGCCAATGACACGCTAATGTTAAAATCATGCATGTTTCCCCTAAATATGAACCAGTTCATTATCAGTTCAACCCATGCATTTACTACTTTTTTTGCACGTCTTTTTTTGCTGGGAAACTAATAGAACTAAATTCTTCAAATTTTGCACTAAGAACTTAAATATTCATCTGAAAATTTTGGAGAAAAAAGAGCGGACTTTCGTCATGGGGGGCTTGGAGCCCCCATATAAATTAAGTAGGAAAATTATTATATCTGAGAAACTATTAGAGCTAGAATCTTCAAATTTTAATTGAAGAACTTTGACATTCATGTGAACATTCAGAGAATAACGGACTTTCACTGGGGGGTTTGGCACCTCACATATGAATTAAATACAAAATTTCGCTTATCTGGGAAACTAATAGAACAAGATTCTTCAAATATTGCAAGAAGAACTTTATTATACATATGAACATTTTGGAAAAAAAAGGGCGGACTTTCATCTGGGGGCTGTGAGTTCCCATATGAATTAAATAGAAAAATTCGTATATCTGAGAAACTATTAGAGCTAGAATCTTCAAATTCTACATGAAGATCTTTGACATTAATGTGAACATTTTGAGAATAACGGGCGGACTTTCAATGGGGTCTTGGCCTATATGAATTAAATACAAAATTTCGTATATCCGGAAAAATATTAGATTTTTTTTAATTTGTCATCGATTACATTAAAATCTTAATTAACGTTCGGAAAAAATGTATCTCTGGAAAACATTACAGTTAGAATCTTCAAAATTATTAAGAAGATTTTTTATTTATATTGCTTTTAGGGTAGCAAAGTACACTGGGTATAGCTAGTAATGATATAAACGGGAAAATGAAATAAATTAAAATTTTATAGAATTGAATTTTTTTAAATACACTGTGCTGAAGGGTATATAAGATTCGGCACAGCCGAATATAGCATTCTTACTTGTTTTTATTAACATTATTAATGTTTTAATATGGTTTTTATAGTCCATATTCGCATCGATTTAAAATTTTTTATTAACGATTTAAAGTTAAAGTTTTATCATCACACAACAATTTTTCCAAAAATGTTAATTTTTTATTGTCGTGATATATTAACGATTTAAAGTCAATATTTAATATCACTGTACAATATTTCACATTTTGTTAACAAATGATTTAAAATTTGTAATTTTTTTGTTTTAAGCACTTTTTTGTAACTTTAGTGAATAGTAACAGTTTAAATACATTTATCCTAACACTTTTAGTTCAGCACTTTAAGTTTTTGTTTCAAAGAAAATGTTTTATTTATCTTGCATTTCTTTACAAAAACTTTTTTTAAATACTTTTTTCAAAGTATTTAACACGATCTTTAACATTATTATTAAAGTTTTGATCCGGATAACCGACTGCGTCAGCAAAGTGAATTAAAAAAGTATACCAATCGGCTTAGAATCGTTTTCTGAGTCGATTAAGCTATGTCCGTCCGTCCGTCTGGCTGGCTGGCTGTCCATGTAAACCTTGTGCGCAAGGTACAGGTCGAAATTTTCAAGATGAAATTTGGCATGCACGTTTTATTTGACCCAAGGACGAAGCCTGTTGAAAATGGTTAAAATCGGTCCATTATTTCACCTAGCCCCCATAGAACAGAACCCCCCGAAAAGGGCTTCTGAGCTCATAATTATGTTAAATATACAGATATATCGATAAAATACGGCACAACTAAGTTTTATAGAATTCTTGATGACCCTGCCAAATTTCATAAAGATCGGGCCCCATTTGACCCTAGCTCCCATACAAAGTCCCCTTCAGAAAATTACTTCAATGTCCCAAATTAACTTATAAACACAAATATCGCGATGAAATTCAGCACAATAAAATATTATGTAAATATAAATATATTCACAAAATTTTATCGGTCTTGGTCCATATTTGCCCCTAGCCCCCATATAAAGCCTCTTTCAGAAAATTAGTTTTTCATCCATAAATTGCTTAAATGTATCGGAACAAGGGAATGCTTTAAAATGAAAAATAATTCACATAATTCTTACTTGTTAATATTTATTTCAAATTGTGATGCTTTCTTTTTAAATGCCAAACTACTGACTTTGGATTTAACAATGATATTCTTATTAGTTAAAATAACGGTTATCATTAGTAAAAGAAATAATAAAGGAAACATATTTGATAATTCATTATAAAGAAAAATAGTTAATAATAGTGTTTTAAAATGAAATATTTGATGATGTAATGAAATAGGAATAAGTAAAATAAAACAAAGTAAAATATAAACAATAATAACAATTATGATAATCTAGGAATATTAAGGGTGTTCATGTATGTACGTATGTTTATATAACTCTTTGTGTATCTTACAAGCAGGTCGCAATTTTTGTAAATGGATATGCCGGTTCATGTACAAGCACTTTGTTCAAGTACTCAAGCTATCTAATCTCTTGCCAAAGTTGTCACGTTGGGGAAAGACAGGTGTCATGAGCAAGCTCAATCTACCCCGACATTACCTAACCACACTCTTATGGCTCTGTTAATTCAGCAACAGCACCTAGGGGTCGTAATTGGTAGTCCGAAACACAGATCATATTAATTGACAAGACTTTATTTCAGTGGCCACAAAGACGCACTGTGATAAGTTGAGCATGCACTCAACCATGTTGGAAAATCGCTAATAAATTAAAGAAAGGGCAGTGACGACCTTGCACCATATCATCCTTCTCCTTTTGCCAGACCGTAGTCTAACACATCATTCATCGTTACACCATCACACATCCGTCAAATCCATCAATCACTCCATTCTCTCTATAGAATCAATGTAGACATCAGAAACATCATTCATCTTCGTTTACCCAATATTTGCTTTACCAGCTCAATTCCAACATTTTATTAATCCACAGTCATGCTCTGTAATTTGTACCGCTCCTTGCATCTAGGAACGATAACAGAAATGTATCTTGAAAATTTATATTTCACAGTGTATTAGTCTTTTAACCAAGCACCCTCTTCCTGCGATTTAGGTTTCAACAAAGGTACTTTTTGAATTTTCTATAACAATGAACCTAGAAACATGAAATTAAGTATGTAGAGCCCGGATTAGGCCAGAACACATAAAAAGGCACTTTTTGGTACTTTTTCGTTCTAGAAAAGGTACTTTTGGAATTTTCTATAATATTGAACCTAGAAACATGAAATTTAGCATGCAGGTCCCGGATTAGGTGAGAACCTATAACAGGGGACTTTTTGGCACTTTTTTCGTTCAACAAAAGGTATTTTTTGAATTTTCTATGATATATGAAATTAAGTATTATAGTATACTAGCTATACCCAGTGTGCTTTGCTACCCTAAAAGCAATATAAATAAAAAATCTTCTTAATAATTTTGAAGATTCTAACTGTAATGTTTTCCAGAGATACATTTTTTCCGAACGTTAATTAATATTTTAATGTAATCGATGAAATAATAAAAAAATCTAATATTTTTCCGGATATACGAAATCTCAAAATGTTCACATTAATGTCAAAGATCTTCATGTAGAATTTGAAGATTCTAGCTCTAATAGTTTCTCAGATATACGAATTTTTCTATTTAATTCATATGGGAACTCACAGCCCCCAGATGAAAGTCCGCCCTTTTTTTTTCCAAAATGTTCATATGTATAATAAAGTTTTTCTTGCAATATTTGAAGAATCTTGTTCTATTAGTTTCCCAGATAAGCGAAATTTTGTATTTAATTCATATGTGAGGTGCCCAACCCCCCAGTGAAAGTCCGTCCATTATTCTCTGAATGTTCACATGAATGTCAAAGTTCTTCAATTAAAAATTTAAGATTCTAGCTCTAATAGTTTCTCAGATATAATAATTTTCCTATTTAATTTATATGGGGGCTTCAAGCCCCCCATGACGAAAGTCCGCTCTTTTTTCTCCAAAATTTTCAAATGAATATTTAAGTTCTTAGTGCAAAATTTGAACAATTTAGTTCTATTAGTTTCACAGATAAACCAATTTTTGTATTTTATTAATATGGGAGGTGCTGCTCCCCTCATGGGTAGTCCGCCAATTTATTTCCCAAAATGTTTACTTGGATATTAAAGTTACTCGTGCAAATTTTTAATATTCTAACTGCAATAGTTTCCAAGATAAACGAATTTTTGTATTCAATTTATATGGGAGGTGCCACGCCCCCTAATGCTAATCCGCCTACTTTTTGTCTTAAATAATTATATTGATACTAAAGTGGCTCCGACAAAATTTTAACACTCTAACTATTATATTATCTCAGATATACTAATTTAATATTTTCTTAATATGGGCGTGGCACGTCGCCCACATGAAATTTCAACATAAAAAGTAGCCTATAGTTCCTTCCAGACATACAGAAACTGTGAAAATTTCAGGAAAATCGGTCCAACCGTTTAGCAGTCTATAAAGCACAAACAAACAAACTACATACATACATACATACATACATACATACATACATACATACATACATACAACATACATACATACATACCATACATACATACATACATACATACATACATACATACATACATACATACATACATACATACATACATACATACATACATACATACTACATACATACTACATACATACATACATACAACTACATACATAATACATACATACATACATACTACATACATACATACATACCTACATACAAATACATACATACATACATACATACATACTACATACATACATACATACATACATACATACATACATACATACATACATACATACATACATACATACATACTACATACATACATACATACATACATACATACATAATACATACATACATACATACATACATACATACATACATACATACATACATACATACATACATACATACATACTACATACATACATACATACATACATACATACATACATACATACATACATACATACATACATACATACATACATACATACATACATACATACATACATACATACATACATACATACATAATACATACATACAGACATCATACATACATACATACATACATACATACATACATACATACATACATACATACATACATACATACATACATACATACATACATACATACATACATACATACCTACATACATACATACATACATACATACATACATACATACATACATACATACATACATACATACATACATACAACTACATACATACATACATACATACATACATACATACATACATACTACATACATACATACATACATACCTACATACATACATACATACATACATACATACATACATACATACATACATACATACATACATACTACATACATACATACATACATACTACATACATACATACATACATACATACATACATACATACATACATACATACATACATACATACATACATACATACATCATACATACATACCATACATACATACATACATACATACATACATATACATACATACATACATACATACATACATACATACATACATACATACATACATACATACATACATACATACATACTACATACATACATACATACATACATACATACATACATACATACATACATACATACATACATACATACATACTACATACATACATACATACATACATACATACATACATACATACATACATATATATATATACACACTTTCATTTTTATATATATAGATAGATGGATTAGGCGAGAAAACATAAAAGGGGACTTTTTGGTACTTTTTCGTTCTAAAAAGGTACTTTTTTGAAATTACTACAATATTGAACCTAGAAACATAAAAATTAAGTATGTAAAGTCGCGATTAAGTGAGAACTAATAAAAGTGGAGTTTTTTGTACTTTACCGTTTTACAATTGGTATTTTGGATTTATTGTAATAAAATTCGTACTAACTGTTTTTTAACACATCATGGTGAAGGGTATATAAGATTCGGCACAGCCGAATATAGAACTCTTACTTGTTTTATTTAAAATTTAATATACAACAAGCTAGAGTGCTATATTCGCCTATGCCGAAACTTAAATGCCCTCCACCAACAAGCTACTTTTTAAAAATAGTTAAAAACCCATTTAACTATCTA